>NW_013953375.1:66352-72626 GCF_001266775.1 Austrofundulus limnaeus
ATACCTGGCCATCATTTGGGACTGAACCAGCTGTTATTAATTTGCACTGACAATGGGCAGGCATTCTAATTACTGAGAGAGTTCAGCTGGTGTCTTGGCTTTCCATGCCTTTTTATTCCACCCCTTTTTCTTGTGTTCAATACTTTTTCCCTGTGCCATTCCACATTATTACAAATAACTTCATTTCTGGGCATTTATGGTTTGATTTCTTTGTATGTATGGATCACTTGGGTTGTTACCAACATCTGGTGAAAATTTCATGTCATTAGCTCCTCTAGTAATATATTTACTGAGAAAAATGGTGACATGTTCAATACTTATTTTACCCGCTGTTAATACATCACACATATATACGTACATGTTTAAAGATGTCTAACCTGTTCAGACTGATATGGGACAGGAGGTGGTGGTCCAGAGGAGGAGTACTCCCCAAGTGTCGGGGTCCCAGAAGTGTTTGGGAAATCTGAAAATCCTGTTTGGCTTGAAAATCCCTGGCTTCCTGAAAACAAAATGAAAATAACATAAAGTCCATTCAGCAAATATTCTTAGGTTGAGAGATTCTCAGTTTAGATGTGTCTAAAGGCCCTTCTGTCAAAAAAAGGTTAATGTTTAGAGGAGCAGGATTGTAGAAAAAAAAGGTAAACTAATCCCCAAGGAGTTCTCTTAAAGTGATTGCTCAAAATCCCTACGCTGAAATGTAACTGAGTGTATCAGCATTTACAAACTCTATTTAAATAATCTAGGTATCAAAATAAAGCTAACACTTGGAAGATTTCATCAGAAGTGTAAGTATTGAAACAGCTGCTGTGGTTTTAGAGATATTAGGGATGGAACTTTTTTTCCCCCCACTTTCACCTGAAATTTTTTTTCACTAGACCGTACATAACCCATTTAAAACCATAATGAATCAGGCAGAAAACTCTTCGAAACCATTAATCCACTTGTGGACATTATCTGTGCAAAGATTCATGCTGCTGAAATTAACTGGCGCAAAGTTACAGAGGTTTTAGTAAAGAAATAATTTAGCATTTTGTCATTCTGCACAGGACAGACCATGATGGTACCATTAATAAATGTTAATAAATCTGAAGTTTTTACATCTAAAAGTTGTTTATTTTTCCTACCTGCCTTATAAGACTTATTATTGAATGTTTGTTCTTTTCAAAAATTATCCAAACATTTGTTTGTCACCAAATAATAATATAATAATAATAATAATGAGTGTGAATGGGTGAATGTCTGTTAGTGTAAATAGAAAACAGAAAAAACAGTTCTCGTGAGGTTAAATAAAACCATCTAAAGGCAGTGTTTGATGCCCACCATGATTACCTGGCCTGCTGTAGTCGGGGGTGTTCCTGCCCCCTGTAGTCAGACCCTGGTAGGGGGACGACGCCGGGCCCAGAGCTGCAATCATTTCCATAACATTGGGCAGGACCATGTGACTGGGGCTGACCGTGCGGCAGCGTTTCAGGACCGGACCATCGGGCTCCTCCTTCATGTGAAGGTCGGGTTTGACAGGCACCGGCCTCCAGCCGCACACCGGGTCGATGGTGATCTCCTCGTAGTCAGAGCTGAGGAACAAACAGTTTATTTTTCTGTTTGTAAAGTTGAAATTTTACAAACTGCAGAACTGATGTCATCAGTGAGTCTAATGAATGTAATAAATTATCCAGCTTTAATAGAAAAATAATCAAACTCACTTCTGAATGTAGACGAGGATCCCCAGCATGTACTGGTCCACCTCCAGACCTTCTAGCAGAGCTGTTTTGCTGTCAACAAGAAGAGCTGATCAGTTTCATGCTGCTGACACTGATGACATCATGAGCATCAGTGGTGCAGCACATACTTGCACACAGGACATCTCCACGTCCCTCTTTCACAGTTCAGTTGCAAATAAGACTCCAGGTCGAAACACTACAAAGAAAAGTGCGTCTGTGAGAGAAGAGATCCGGATCGATGTGGGTGCAGACTGCAGCCTGGACCTCACCTGTATGTGCCTGCAGTCGTGGCCTCTAGCTGGCAGCTGGATTCGTCTGAACGTGATCGGACATTTTAGAGACACTTTGATCGCTGTTTGCTCCACCCCGTCCTCTCCATTCAGACCGGGGGTCCCGGGGATTGTGCCACTGCTGAAATTTCGTTTTACTGAAACAAAATGGAGCAAAGAGGAATTTTACCTACTTCTCTGCTCTGTGGGCGTCAACTCTCTTAGCCTGTTAGCAAAATACCTTGTAAACCATTGGACAGATTAGAAAGAAACTTTCAGAAATTACAAAACGGCACAACTACACCCGTGCAACTTTTAAAGCTGATCCAATTCAAGATGGCTGCCGCAGTCATTAGCCAACAAAAAAACAGCTAACACCGGAGTGAATTTTACAGATCCGGAGATGAAACTCTGATCTGGTAGTAGCTGCGAGTCATTCAGAACAACAGTGGTGGGCACAGCTAAACAAAAGGTTAGGTTCACTAATCCGCTAAACAAGAATCAGAGCTCCGCTAATGCTAACCGATAAGACTCACTCAGTGTGTCAAACGTCTGTTGTTAGTTATCTATTGGTTTAAGTGGAAGGTGGGTAGGATAATTTATGGCAAATTGGCCAATTCAATCCAAAGTTTTAGCTTTGCCTCACTTGTGATAATTCCAGTTTAAAACTTTCAGAATAAAATAATTTATTTGATCGAGGTTTTTTCATTCATTTATTCATTTCATATAAAAATAAAAATTTTATACACAATAAAAAAATCACACTTGAAATGAAAGGAAGCAGAAAGAAGAAAAAAATCATATAATATCTGCCCCTTTTTTCCAAAATTAATTTCAAACAATATTAATCAAAAAACAAAACAAATTTATTTTAATCATTCTCTTAAACACATTGAACCAACATTTTTAGAATCACTTTCCAGATTATTCCACAATCTTATTCCTTGAACTGAAGTACATCGATCCTTCAATTTTGTTCAAATTTTAGGTTTTATAAACATCTCAAGTCCCTTAAGATTATATAAACTTTCTCTCTTAACAAAATATAACTGAATGTTTAAAGGGAAAAAAAAATTATGAGTCTTATACATAATCTGTAAGATATAATAATCAACCAACTCATAAAATTTTAATAATTTCAATTTAGAAAATAATTTATTCGATGGATGACAAATGTTTTCTGGTGATAATTCTGACGGCTCTTTTTTGTAAAAAAAAATAGGATTCGTGATTGTTTTGCATGCTTTACCCCAGACTTCAACACAGTAAATCAAATGTGGAACAATTATTGCATTATATAATATAAACAGCTTTATCATTAAATAAGTCCCTTACTTTGTATAATACTGCAATGGATTCGGCTATTTTTGTTTTTAAATGCTTTATGTTAGATTTCCATGTCAGCTTTTCATCAATAATGACACCCATAAACTTTACTTCACTGACTCTACAAATCTCAACACCATCAATTCTAAATAGAACATCAACAGTTCTCTTTTTATTACTAAATATCATATAATTAGTTTTATCCAAATTTAGTGACAATTTATTAAGTTTAAACCAGGGGTGGGCAATCCTGGTCCTCGAGGGCCACAACCCTACATGTGTTACGTTTTTCCTGGCTCCAACACACCTGTTTCAGTCATTGATTTACCTTCCAAGTTCTGCAGTATGGAGGACTGACACTGACATAATTATAAATAAAAGCAGAAATATATAAATAAACCACTAAATAGATAAATAAATACACTTAAAATGCACCAATTCAATTAAAAAAGAATTTCACCTCATATTTTGTAATTTAATTGTCGTTTAGTTGATATTTTTCCAGCTTAGTTCCAATAAAATTATATATTTTAACACAATTCAAATTTGACTGTTTTTTAAAATATATATTTTATACAGTTTTCCCTTTTATTTGTACATACATTTGTCTCTTAAATGTTTAAACTTAAATATTTTTATAGTTTTGTCCCACAAGTCTTTTTTTATTTCGATGTGTTGCAGGCATGTGCTGCCTCAGTTTAGCTTAAAGTTTAAAGTTTAGTTAAAAACAAAGGTCCGGATGAGTTTTTCTCCTTGCCTTTGTTTTAAACTAAACTTTAAGCTAAACTGAGGCAGCACACGCATGTAACACATCAAAAAAGATTTGTGGGAAAAAATATAAAAATAATTAAGTATAAACATTTAAGAGACACAAATGCATGTAGAATTAAAGGGAAAAACAAAAAATATATTTAAAAAATTTAAATTGTGTTAAAATACATAGACTAATTTATTGAAACTAACCTGGAAAACTAAATATTAAAGTCACTTCAAACAAAAAACATGAGACAAAGTTCTCCTTATTTTAATTGGTGAATTTTAAATGTATTTATTTAGTGGTTCATTTATGTATTTATGCTTTTATTTCTAATTATGTCAGTTTCGGTCCTCCATACTGCAAGTAGCCTGATAATCATCCATTCATTCAAACCAGGTGTGTTGGAGCAGAGAAGCAAGTAAAACATGCAGGGCTGTGGCCCTCCAGGACCAGGATTGCCCACCCCTGGTTTAAACCATGTTTGTATTTTTACAAATTCTGTTTTCATTATTTCCATCATCCGTTGAAAAAACAAAAGTTTAATAAAAATAACAAACAAAGGCTATTTCTTTTAGTTTAATTTATTTAGACTTTAGACTTAGCTTTTGTTTGTTATTTTTGTTAAACTTTTTTTTCTCTTTTCTTGCACAAGCCAGCTGATGGCAGTAATCCATACATTTTGAGTTCATGCCTTATGGGCTCTGAGGTTTTTGACAAAAGTGATTTTGAAACTTTCATTTTTTTTCTTTTTTTTAGCTGCTTACTTCTCTGGGGTTGCAGATTTTACCTTATGTATGCTCTGGTATTTTTAGTGTTTACTTATTGTTTTTATGATTTTGGATTGTTTGAGGCGGAATAAAGTTTACCTGAATGAGGTGGAAACTGAATTTTGCACATTTTAATGACATTTCCACATTTATTCTTGAAGTTTTGTTGTCTTCATTTATGATTTGCTTTTGAACTTGTCCAATCGCTTTGCTAGAAGTTAATGCCTTCAGCATTTCTTCAACTCGCCTTGTCCTAATTTACTTTACTTAAGGTTCATTTATTGACAACCAGTTGTTATTAAGTTAACACATTATCCAAGATAAGATTCTGATGGAACATACTCGGCTAATGCCATCATATTTGAGGAGGGCAGAACTTGTGTTGTGATACTTTGTCTGAGTTTTGGACTTTTAAGTTTTTTAAATTTCGACATGTTTTTCTTCATCGATTCTTCTGATGTGTAATGATGCCTTTTTCCTGTTGTATCTTACATTGATTGAATGTTTATGTTTTTGGTCGTCATATATCTTGCACTATTTTTCCCTTATTTTTCCATTGTTTTTGTTGTTGAGTAATGCATTTGTGTTTGGACGTTTAATAATTATTCCTTTTGATTTGATTTGAGTATTGTTTACTCAAGAGGAGGGATTGTTATGGAATAATTATGTATATCTGTTCTACCTTGACACTGTCCAGTAATCATATCTCATGATAACTAGTTTCGGCTGTTTTAATCTATCGGCCAGACTTCAAGACTCCAGCAATGCATGACCTCTTTTATTTTGATAAGGTGTTTCCGGGCTGACAGCTCTGTCATTGGTTAGATGGTTCACAGTTGGTGAACTGTGACTGGTTGTAAGCATGTCACAGGATGTTATATTATCGGCTGCTCTGCGCTGACGAGCCAGTCACAACTTGACAGACTTCTCTGATTGACTTCTGCTCTGCTGTTGCTCAAATTAAATCATTTGACGACCATACACACAGACTTTCTGTGCATTTATTCCAACGTGTTTCCACATTCTTGGTAAATCTTGCTACCACATATATCATTACCCAAACAAAAAAAATGTGGTGTCATCTGCAAATAAAACAATATTTTTAGAAATACCGTTTGAAGTTAGTCAGACAACTAATACCAAATACTTTCTCTACAATATTTTTTACATAGTCAATGTTTTGTATTTATTTTTTTTCTTAAATATACACCAACAAAACACAGGACCACACACCCAACATCTGTCCACTCACCTGAAAAATAAATGGATAAATACATGGATGGCATGTATAAATATATACAGTGGTTTGCAAAAGTATTCATACCCCTTGAACTTTTCCATATTTTGTCACATTACAACCACAAACATACAGTAAATATATTTCACTGGAATTTAATGTGAAAGACCAACACAAAGTGGTATACAATTGTGAAGTGG
>NW_013953375.1:74687-76941 GCF_001266775.1 Austrofundulus limnaeus
CCCAGACCCCGGGAACCCCCAGCACGCCGGCGGCCAGCTGCACACCCCACCGGGGGGCCGAGTAGCAGCAGGCCCCCAGATAAACCAGCAGGAGGGGCAGCCCAGACCGCAGTCTTACAAATACCCAAACATACCCAATCGCACCATCCCACCCTCATCCTCACCCCCCACTCAATCAAAGACATACAAGGACGCCACATTCCACACATTCCCCCGATACACACTCAATACCCTCCAGGTCCAGGACATGCACCCACCCCTTATTGGAGGCAGCACACACCCGAACCCAGGAGGTCGTCCCAATCATTCTGAGATGGAGAGAAGCAGATAGCCAAGGCCCGGSCCGGGCCGCACCAGGACGCCCGGTCAGCCCCCCGCCGCTGACAAGCCACACCCATGACCACCCCACCACACCGTCAATGGCCAAGTGCAGCCCCCCAGCTGTATTTGTTATTTAAATATTGTTAAATATGATTTCTCTTTGACACTCTTCTGTAGCTGCTACAGATGCTACATGCTACACATGGTGTCTGACACATCCAGCACGGCTTTTAAAAGGGGATAGTTTTTATTTAATATTTAATTCAGGATAAATGGCAAAAAATACAAGTTTAACACTTGTGAATTTTTTCTATTGAATTAGCATAACCTAATTTAGCACAAGCTAACGACTTCCCATTTAGCAAAAAAGCTAATCTACTACTATTAGCAGATTAATGAAACTATGCCCACCACTGTGTAACACAGATAAATACTCTTAAAGTTTGACAAAAATGAAAAAGTGTTATTTCCTAACTCAAGACGGTGATATGATTCCTGCATTTAGCTTTAACTGCCTGTTCTGTGACTCAAAGCTGAAACTGCAGCTGACTCACTCTTGGTGATGCAGTGCTCCGCTGGTAGCAGCCTCTTCTTCATCAGACCCTGCAGGACAGACCTGACAGACGGCCGGTGAACCAACTGCAACACAAACAAGTGGGACTGGGGAAACAGAGACGGGACAGGTGAGACCCCCACCTGTCTTCAGATAGAAACTGGAGCTGTGTTTGGGTGAGACTTACACAGCAGCATGCCGTCACAGTGATCTGCACCGTGTTGCGGCCCGGCTGACACACCTGCTTCAGGTACAAAGGTTTGTGGGAGGTTTTGTTGTCGCCTCTTTCAATCGAAAGAGGAGTTGCATTAACACTGACCTAGAAGAAAATAAGAGAGGCTGAATAAAAATCATCTGATTTGATCAAACTAATGTGTTTTATTTACTTGTACTTTTTATGATCCACACAAAAACACTTGTTTTATACATTCCACTAATATCAATAAACTTAAGTCCAACTAAATATAAGTAGAAAGCATGCAAAAAAATGTGTTTTTCAACCACTACAGTAGTGCGACAGCCCAGTGTGACAGCACACACTTTATCCTGATGTGACCGAATAAATGTAAATCTCTTGACTGAAGCAGCAGAGTCACAGAGCATTAAAGCAAAGAAGAAAAGGTGAGGATGCGTACCTGCACAGAGGCAGGCCAGTTAGTGTTCATCTGTCTGTCTTCATGGTGGTAACATTTAAACTGCAGCTCCAGGTCCGGTCTGCAGGAGGAGACACAACACAGCGTTAACACGGAGCCTGGGTGGGGTTTGTTACAGCTACACAAAGAAACACCGACAAGTTTGTGTTTTTGATTTAACACCAAAGACCGACGTCATGTTTCAGGTTGAGCAGTATAATATCTCCTCATCTAATATCAATTTTATTTATTATCCAACTGAAACATATAGATATACGGACACAGGTCAGATTTAGGAACAAGTATTGTCCCTCTCAGAACCAAACATTAATGGCCCCAATAACAATACCTTAACCAAACTCTGGCTTCAAAAACACCAAATGGCAGCAAATGTAAACTGAATATTTAAATTCATTTCTGTTCAACCAAAGAAGTCAGATCCCTGCTTTGAATCTGGGTTGATAGTTGTTCAAATAAAGATGATTTAATCTACTTCAGTACAATTTAGAAATGAAGATGATAGATTCAAACCAGTTTATTATCATCATCATCATCGGCAGTAGTAATATTGGCAGTGTTGTAGAAAGAACCACGAAGTGATACTTGAGTAAAAGTACAAGTATCTTACCAGAAATTACTTAAGTAAAAGTTAAAGTCTCCTTTAGGAATATTACTTGAGTAAAAGTCTGGTATTTTTTGTACTTAAGTATTAAAAGTAAAAGTATTGATTTAAAATGAGCAGTTAGAT
>NW_013953375.1:77300-80818 GCF_001266775.1 Austrofundulus limnaeus
GTACAGTACTTTTATTTTAATGATTATGTCACAGTGTGACATGATTAGTTTGTGTACAAACTAATACAGTATCAGAATTTTATATATTTATACTTCTCCTTCAACCACAGTTAAATTCACTCTATCTAGGAGGCACAGTTTATATGGATAGTATTTATTTTTTACAACAAGCTGGAATGGAAACAAGCAAAAACGAAATAAAAGTAACAACTTTCTACTTCTTGCGTTTTTTAAAAATGTAAGGAGTAGAAAGTACAGATAATTGTACGAAAATGTAAGAAGTAGAAGTAAAAAGTAGGCTGAAAAATAATTACTCAAGTAAAGTACAGATACCCAAAATATTCTACTTAAGTACAGTAACAAAGTATTTGTACTTAGTTACTTTACAACAGGGCCATTCAACTAAACTGCTCCAGGGGTCACAGTTACTGCAGTTCAACAGCTCAGGGGCTGGACATCCAGCAATTAAATTTATTATGTAAACAAACCAAGTATTACAAAGATCTGTTCCCTTAATAGTTCATTTTGCTGCATTTAATCATGATTACAACATACAGAAACCTAACTTGCCAAATCTGTAAACCAATTTTATTTTCATTTTCATAGTTTTATCTTCAGCTGCTTGTAGTTTTAACTGTCTTGGATGTTCATAGAAATGGTTTTTACCAGCTTGCAGCCAAGAGTCTGACGGTTCTGTAGATACCAAACATGTCTATGTCTAACTAAAAGAATTTATAGTAATTCAAGTAGAAAACTGGGGTTTTGAGCTTAAGAGATGAATGAACCAATTGGCGGGCCGAATTTTGGTCACTTGCGGGGCCGCCAGTTGAATAGTCCTGCTTTACAACTCTGAATATTGGTATAGTTAGGCCTGGACATTTGAGGCTGCAACTTCAGATACTTTAAAAAACGCAGATCTCAAAAAATGCATTTTATTTAAATCATGACATTACTAATACTAATACTAATATAATGTAAAAAATTTAGCTTGTTTACCTAAAAATAACAGCATGGTCGGTTGTGCTTCCTCTGTATTTCATACAAGCAGCAGCATCTTTGACACACCTGCATTGTGGAGTCTTTATTCTTGGCTCATAGATCCTCTGCAGCTGCAGGGGGCTGGTACCCGCCTCCATCAGTCAGCATCCACTTAATTACACCTGAACTACTGAGGATCTGTGCCTTACACGAGTATTTAATGACTGTAGCTGAGAGAGAGGATCCAAGCCCAACAAAGATGGTCTGACATAAAGTACAGCTTGATCCAATGCAGGGCGCGTGGAGCTATAATCACGTAGTTAAGTGAATGGGTGCAAAATGGTAATCACCTCAAACCTTCCTGGTACAAAACGACAACTTCTGAGTACGAGGTGGGAGTACTACTTGAAAGAAGTACCTGTACTCATGAATACAACAACCTGTCAAACACTGATAAAAACTCTGGTGCTCAAAGGGGGTCAGTACTCAGTGATTCACAGCACTTCTTCTTCATTTTTATATTTAGTGGAAAAAAGGCTCACAGAAATGTGTTGCCATCAAACATCCAATCACATTTTGTTAAGAGGGAAAGCTGTTATAATTTGAAGGGATTACAAACGTTTGTTAAACCGAAAACCAGAACAAATTTGAAGGACAGATGCACTTCAGTAAAAGGTATAAAACTATGGAATAATATGAAGGATGACTATAAGAGCATTGGATCAGTTCATTACTTTAAGAAAATGACAAGGAAAACTTGTTAAACAAATATGAAATTGTTTAATTTGTATTAGTTTCTGTCTGAGGAGCTGAATTTTTTTTTTTTATTATTTGGTTTATCATTGTTTAAAATATATTTTTTAAAAGGAGCAGATATCATAAGAATTTTTTTTCTTCTGCTGCTGCCTTTCATTTTATTTTATTTGGTATTGTTTTGTCATGTGTGAAATGTTTTGTTTCTTTTTTAATGAAATTAATAAATTTGATTGACTGACTGGTACTTACTGGTACTTACCGACTTACTGGTACTTACTTACTTACTTACTTGTACTTACTTACTTGTACGTACTTACTTACTTGTACGTACTTACTTACTTGTACGTACTTACTTACTTGTACGTACTTACTTACTTACTTACTTACTTACTTACTTACTTACTTACTTACTTACTTACTTACTTACTTACTTACTTAACTTTACTTACTTACTAATCATGTTTTATAGCTGATCACCACTTCTCATAAACATGCTGCTGCGTAGGTTTTAGTTTCAACTATGGTTCAAAGTTATAAGCTAGATTACCCACAGGTCATCAGCTGAAATCACTGCTTCTGACTGGGTCAGTGTTAGTCGATTAGGTAAACACACAGGAACAAGTCGGTAAAAGTTAAGCACAAGGAGCCAAGCAGAGGCACACAACGCAGTGTAATGGAAATAATACTTTTAGGTTTAAGCCAGTAATTCATGACACACCTTAATGACCTAGGTTTTCATGACATGCTGTTTATCAGCAGATAGAATGATTAAAGTCAAAACAAGATTTGCTCACAACAATCATTCTTAGATATCACTTGTGTTTATCTTTGTGTTTTCTCTTGACCCAGCAGTTCCTTAGGATGAAATCTTGCTTTATTACGAAGACATAGTGTTTGTTAAACAGTATATATGAAGCCTCAACTGCCTCAAAGAGGGCATGGAGCAGAGAGCAGGGGGACAGTCTGATGGCTCAATGTTATTCTCTGTGTTTCCTGTTGTTGCAATAAAACTCAGCTGATCATTCCACAGAGTACTTTCATTGTTGGACCATGTATTTCTGTCTTTGTTAAATAAATATTTACATACCAGAGTCTTCTGAAAAGTCTATCGACTGTATGTAGAAATGTTAAAGGTATTAAAGAATTAGATGATGAATCAGCGGCACAGAGAGGATTGTTAACAGTAAAGCTCGAAACACAAGTCAATAATTAACCTCTGAACCTCCTTAAGATGAGAGGACTGGCATGTTTTTAACCCACTTCAAGCACGGACTGAATCTCACTTTAAACAATCAAAAACGATCACAACTGAAAATAAAACTACAACTGTAAACCTCTGTTCATTCTGAAATAAACAACAACCGTCAGACGAATGCTGACAGTCTCACCTCATTATCAGAGTCTTGTAGACGGACTCTCGGAGCTGGAATGCGTGATTACTGACAGCCAGGTTGTGCTCCAGTCTGAACGGCTCCAGCACAACGCCGTCTCGTACCGGGAACGTCAGGCGCAGGTCATCACTGGGATTACCTGGAAAAGAAAAACACAAGCTGTGTCTCTGCTGGGCTCTCTTAAGGGTCAGAAACTAAAGAGAATACAGATAAAAAACAGCTTGATGTTGATCTGCAGTCTAAATAACTGAACATTTTAAAACAAACTTAAAAAAACTCAGTTTGGTTGTATTTGGACTCAGATTTAATTGTTTTGAAAATAATTTCTTCTTTATTGTAGTAATTTTATTAAGTGAAAAAGTTATCTTCTGTGATTTTTATTGAACTTACAGG
>NW_013953375.1:81097-93438 GCF_001266775.1 Austrofundulus limnaeus
GTTGTAATGTGACAAAATATGGAAAAGTTCAAGGGGTATGAATACTTTTGCAAACCACTGTATGTATTAGCTCAGCGCTACACATTCTCCTCTTGTCACTGAGGTCCTCCATCTACATGACAGAGATGGGAACACAAAAATGACTCAGCCTGTAACTGAAAATATGGATGGAGGACAACAGAGCTGCTTCATGGAAGAAGAACCTCAGCTTAGCCTGTTAGCTTTAGCGTTATCTCCTCTCATCACTGAGGTCCTCCATCCACATGACAGAGATGGGAACACAAAAATGACTCAGCCTGCAACTGAAAATATGGATGGAGGACCTCAGTTTAGCTTGTTTGTCACGCTAGCGCCGAGCTAATACATATATAGCAATATAGCGTTGGTGCTAAAGCTAACATGCTAAGCTGATGTTCTTCTTCCATGAAGCAGCTCTGTTGTCCTCCATCTATATTTTCAGTTACAGGCTGAGTCATTTCTACCTTCTCCTCTCTGTCAACGCTCTCTGGTTTCGTTTAAAAGAGTCGATCATCAGATATTGTCCAAGATTAACCTTCAGGGTGGATATAGCTCGCCCACACCAAGGACCTATCCACGTCATCATTTACCCAGAATGCTTTGTGTGTAAATAAAATGGCTCTGTCCATTTTAAAATATATTTTAAAAAAATTACTAAACTAAACAGTCTACAGTATTTATACAGTCTTTATTTTACAGTTAAAATATATGTTTATCAAATAATGTCTAATGTTACAACTAATCATGGATCCCTTTAATCTCTTATTATTTATTTCATTCATTGTCTCATTATTTTTTAACCCTGTTTATTACAGAACTGTGTAAAGCTGTGAGACAGAAGTGAGTGGACTGCCTCTCACCTGTTGGAGGCTGCTGGCTGCTGATGTTGGGTTTGGAGTCCAGTGGCAGATAGGGGGGCTTGGTGTCCTGTCCTGGAGAAAGGTAGGGAGGTATGGAGCTACCGGGGGTCATGGGTGGGGTAGGATTCCCTCCCATTGGTGAGCTGGGATATCCGGGCATCACTCCACCTCGACCTGGCTGAGTAACGGGAACGAGGTTTTAGAACCAAATGTTTTAGAAAAGATTTTTCTTTTTACAAGAATCAAGCTGGGCTTGTTGGTTTAACGGGGGAATGAAGTGAGTGTTTACAGGACTTACCCCGTTCACTGCAGCCTGTGTGAAAGCATTATATCCTCCTGATGCACCCGACGGCAGAATGCCCTGACCATTGAAAGGCTCTGACTGAAGAAGAAACATGATACTCAGTGAACTATTTGTCTTTATAAGTCTTCAAATTCTCATCTTTCAAAGAATGCTAGGCTTTTATTTAATAATGTTTTTTAAATGTTTATAAAGACAGCAGTTCATACTGGTCTTTGTTGTGTGAGCCAGTGGATCTGGGTACCTTATAATACTGTGGAGGATTAGGCTGGCCGGCACCAGCAGGAAACTGTGTTGGATTGTGAGATCCAGAAGTGTACTGTCCCACGTGGGGCATCCGGCTGGAAGGGTAAGAGGGCGACGGTGCACATCTCTGCTGTGGGCCAGCGGGGTATTGCAGAGGCTGGTTAGAGAACCCAGACATCCCCCCGGAACCATACTGCTGGCCTGGAAAACCCTGAAAAAGAGACTGTCAAACTATAGACAAAATCTGAATACTTCTTTCCTCCACTGCAGAAAAAAACTACATCAGTGCAGAAGGGATATCTGCTATTCTTATTTTGACAAGAGTTGCTGCTTCTGTTGTTACCAACCTCTGAATGAAAGGGCCGTTTGAGGCCTTGCTGTCCTCCTGGATATCCTCCGTGCTGAGGCATCCTTTGACTCTGTGTAGGATGAGATGCATACAAGCCTCCAGTGGAAGGTGGCGGTCCAGGCCTGGAGGGAACCATACCCCCGGGGTTCATCCCCTGGGGGCCCCGGGGCCCCGAATGGGACAGAAACTGAGTGCCGTAGGAAGAGGCTCCACTCATCTGGAAGAAAGACAGGAGAGGTAAAGACTCAGTCCACAGTTGTTTTCCACAGCCTGATTAGCAGTGCTGGGCATCAGCGCGCAAAAGCGCAAATCTGCTAATTGTGGACCAAAATATTTAATTTGCTCTTTAGCGGTCTTACTAATTCTTATAATTCATAAGTAGATTTGCGCTTTCTAAAATTAAAATGCATTACCGCTAAAAACTAATTATCTACCAATCATCATTATCTTGAACAGTGGAGGGTATGGCTGTCATGAATCACAACACACGTGATCTATCCAACAGCACCCCTCCCAGCTAAACACACTTAATGGAAACGTATACATACTTGCTGACAGTTGCTTTGGGTCAGGGTTCTCATTTCCCACAATGCTTTGTGTCTGCTTACATAGTAGGAAGGCAATGTTTAGAACTCCCTCTCCCAGCTAAAACAGTAAACGTTTGTAATCCATGCTAAAATTGTGTATGTATTGATTTATTTTACTTTAAAATCGGAGCTCCTTTTTAAAAAAAAAATTTAAATGCTGGTGCTCAATACTTGACGTAATTGGTCGAAGCAATCCGCCAACGGGGTTAGACAGACATCTAGTGGTCAACTGGAACAAATACATGGAAAATTTAATTTCCCGTCACAAATCAAATCCGTCATGTACCCAGAATGCATCGCTTCAGTCTTCCAATAAACAGTTTTAAAATTACTTTATTGATGCTTCTTTAATGAAAAATCTACAACAAACAAAAGAAAAAGACAAAGAAGCAGCCGAACTAGCAATCTTCAACAACTTTTTAAAGAAGCAGCTGAAATACCAATCCTCAACAACTTTTTAATTTTTACACCAGAAGCCAAAGGTCTGTTTCAGGAAAACACATCCCCAGCAATCGGTGCTTGTAGGATTAAGCTGTACAAGGGTTCATACACCGCTAGTTGGCAGAGTTGTACATATATTGTATATCAATATTTGCCAGCTGGTAAGTGCCAAATTGAGTTTGCGCTTTAAAATTAGCTTCCGCTAGTTTTTCTATGGCATAAGCGTTTTTGAAGTTGTGGACCTAAATATTTTCATAAGCGCTTTAGAAATTGCGGAGCTAATTTTTGGGTTAGCGCTGCCCACCACTGCTGATTAGTGCAGACCACCGAGTCAGGTCGGAAAGTTTACAGGCTTTTAATCATCTTTTCACCCACAAACACAACAACACACAAACACACACACATTAGGACTTGTCTTTGTTACCCAAAAGGAATACTGGACCTGACAAGGTATGTGTTTCTACAAGAAACAAAGTAACAAAAACAAGTACACACACAATGTGATGTCACTTATGCTCTGAATGTGTATAATTTTTGATCAATCACAGTGGTGAAGCTGCTAAATTAGTGTAGAAAATCAGACAGAAGTTTTACAAAAATCTGAAATGAGCATCTGTATTATGTATAAAATAATCTGACCTGTCATCAGATGAGTCTTATAAATTACTTGGGTTGAAAACAAGGTCTTTAATAGGAACAAACTGACAATATTTTCAATCAAAGAACAAGAACCATAAGTCTACTTTAAAGGAGGGGTATTGTGTAAAATCGACTGAGGGTTGTATCGTGTTATAACGTCATTCCCTCATCAAAAACACACCCAGAGTGCTGCTTTGACTCATTCATGCATTGAGAAATCCTTGAATCTCCTGTGGTAGCTATGTGGAGCTGCCTTAACGCTTGCTGGTACAAAGCTCCGCCCATCTGTACAAAGCTCCTCCCTGAAGCTCAGTCTGCAGCTGAGCTCCTGATCCATAGAGCACCCCTCACCTAAAGCATTGTTGTGAAGACGTGCTGAGAAGTGGGAGTCTCAGAAACGGTAGGAGGTTCTTAAAGAGACAAAGGCCAATTTCAAGGTGTTTAGATAGGCTTTGATGCAAAGTCAAATTTATTTTTGATAGCATTCTCACAATAATTGAAGGTAATATGGTTACTTGATTGCGGTATAAAAATTAACTATGTTCCAGGAAAATACATAACACCCCCTATTCAACAGCATGAAACAAATAGTTTCAAATAGTGGGACATGTGATGAGACATGATAAATATTTAGCTGAGAAAAGATGGACAGATAGAAGATCCTTTTAGGTGGCAGCATCTGTTCTGTGTCGAGGGCTTTTCCTTTATGTAACTTAGGTAAAAGTAACAAATACATGCTGTGTTACAACTTTTGTTTCAGCTGTAAACAGCTTTCCTTCCCAGATTTGATGATAGTTTCTGAGCCTCTATGATGACTCATTATGGAGATTTGTAGTTTGAATAATGGCCTGAGAGGGCAGCATCAAATTATGCAACGTCTCTGCTGTTAATAAGAAGCATGTGTCATGAATCTGGGTAAACAGCAGGGAAGCAGCTTCCTGCAGCTAAACAGCACAACTACAAACCAGGGCCAGGAAACAAGATGTGGGGAAACTCTCTAAGACTTTAGACGTGTGTGTGTGTGTTTTCCTCTGAGACTCATACCTGGCCGTAGCTCAGCTCCTGGTTCTGCTTCTCCTGGATTGCTGCCACAGTTGCGGTGGCCGTGGCAGTTGCTGTGGCAGCGGCGACGGCGGCGGCGGCAGCCTGGGTGAAGTCTGAAGGGGGGCGAACGCCAAGACCAGCACCTCCACTGTTACCAGAGTAACTGCGGGGAGAGTGGGCAGCAAACTTAGTCAACTGAATGCATGAGAGTGCATGAGTGTGCAAGGTGTCGTCACGATGGTGAGTCACAGTGGTGGGTGACAGCAGCCGTGCTGACATATGCTGCTGCAGAACCCCTCAGCAACAACATGAAACACAAAGAAATGTTCAAAAGTCATTCAGCTTTTTTCAGCATATCTTTCTATAAGAGCAGCAAAGTGTCTCTTAAATGGCTCCAGTTGTTGCTAAGTACTCTTGTGTTGTTTGATAGAGTTAAAAAATGTCAAACACTTGCTCTAGTAAATTAATCTGGTATGTTACAATAAGTACTGACACCTGAAGAGGACCTTTTTTATATCAAACTGCTTTTACAGCCTCACATAAAAAGACCTGTCGTATTTGTTGAAACTGTTTCTAATGTCTGAAAATGAGACAAACGATTAAAATTATTTAAACAATTCTCTAATACTGTCCCATTTTAATTTGTCTACTGAGTAAAGTCACAAGGTCTTTGTGGCATGACCAGGTGTAATTCAACACTCCAGTTCAATACTTGGTAAAAAAAAATCTCTGAATCAAATATTTTATTTATGTAAATTATATTCCAAAGAAACTGACTATATAACTATTTTTCAGGGAAAATCTAATTTTTTATTTTTAAATAGTGGTAACGCTTTCTTTTACGGTACACTTATTACCATTTAATTGCAAGGTAACAAAAATGTAATTAAATGTAATTACTACCTTATTACCATGTAATTACGTGGTAATTATGGTAAAAAAAAGAAAAACTACTGTTAGTAAAACTACCTTTATTGGGTAACTACAATCAAATTACTATTCAATAGTAACTCAACACTATATTTATAACCAAAAGAATGCAACTAAATTTTGGGGTTAGTGGTTAATTGCAATAAAATATAACTTTAAAACTGTCCAAATTACCTACTACTTATTTAGGTGTTACATAGTGAATTGTAATACGTTACCAGGTAAGTGCTACATTACTGCAGACAATTAATTGCATAGTAAAATTGTGCCCTAATTACCACGTAATTACATGGTAATAAGGTAGTAATTACATTTAATTACATTTTTTCGTTACCTTGTTCGTTACATGGTAATAAGGGTACCGTAAAAGAAAGTGTTACCGAAATAGTTTTTAGTGCTTCAGTCCATATTTTTAAACATTAAACCAGAAATGTAACCTACAACTTGTCTGCTGCTCCAGTAAGGCACTGGAGCAGCAGACAAGTCGGAGCTCCACTGCTCAGAAACTACACTGACATTACATTATTTGATATGCAACACTGTTTTTAGGAGTTGTCCTTGGTAAATAAACTTAAAGTACTACCTTTCAGGAGCTGAAAACCTTCTCATTGATGATGAAAAATCTTTTCTGTTTGTGAATTTTTCAGATGGCAGGTTCACTCTCATTCACTTGAAATGTTTCTCTGTTCTTGCAGTAACAAATGGAATTAAACTGATATAATTTGCCCTAATGGATCCACAAAGAGAGAGGGAAAAAAACCAGGAAAACGTCTGGGAGAAAATGGATCATAGAAAACCAAATTAAAGCTGACAGCACTGACAAGCTCACGGAAAGATGTTGCTAAAAGAATTAATGACAACTTAGTGTTGTTCTCCAGAGAATATGTAAAAAAAAAGTCTTGCAATTTGAAATCAAAAACACGCCGAGAGAAAACCAACTGATTAAAAGAAATAAATGAACTGTACTTACTGTATATAGAGACTTTGTAGTCAATCAAGCTGCTCATTTAATACACAATCTGCGTTTTCATTTACACACACCCATATATCCTAGTATTTGCATCAAACAGAGGACTTTGTATTGACTTCCATTCATTTTTGTAACTGTATTTATGCCTAACCCAGACATTTTTCCTAAAATTAACCATTGCTGGTCTAAATCTAACCCTAACCTGAACCAAAACCTAATTCAAACCATACCTCTAAACCCAACTAGTAAGGCACAGCAGAGCTGCAAACAAAGTGAGGACAAATGGTCCTCACTCTGTAGTCAAAACAAGTACACACAGACACACACACACACTCATTCATACAGCCTTTACAACATCTCTACAGAGCTAATCAGAATAAATTATTCAACAGAGCCTAATCAGAGGTTTAGATCAGAGAGCCACCTTGAGGGCCTCAAAAGAACAACAGGTTTTAACTTTGGGCCACAGAGGGCCGCGGGACCGCATTGATTTTGAATAAGGTGCAATACACTTTCTCACCACTAGTAGTGGTAGTGCGCCACTCAGATGTTTAACAACTATTTTTGATACATAGAAGAAAATCTTATAAACCTGCCCATAATGGAAGCTTATTTAAAATTAAAAGTAGAAGGCGAAAATGATTTTTTCGCCTTCGATTTTTTCATTTGCACTTTATCAAATTTATTTTTACAGGTTTTTTTATTTGGAACATTTACATTAAATATTTTTGAATGTATTTATTTTATGATCACAATTTTATTTATTGAATTGTCTATTTTTATTATTTATGTTAAAAAAATTATTTGTGTTGATAAGCCTGAGTGGTCCGTTGATTGTTGTATTTGTTCAAATAATTGTTATCGGCTGGTTACAATATAAAAAAAATGTTTGTCATAATCATGTCTTGTGATTATTTGACAGGAGTTTTACTTTTAAACTGTAAGAGTATTTTATTTAGTTATAACGCAAATACAATATAAATTAAACCAAGATTTAGAATAATTATCATTTTGATCCGTATGGTAAAGTGTGACTGGGCCTCATGCCACTTTATGTTCAACAAATTGGGCCCGAGGTCAAAAAGGTTAAGAACCCCTGGTTTAGATCGCATTCAGACACTGATGGGACACATCAAAGACAATGTGGTGTTCAGTGTTTTGCTCAGGGGCACTTCAACATGCGAATGCCAGGAATCAAACCTCTGACTCGGTCATTAGAGGATGACTGCTCATGCCACTGAAACGCTAGCTGTTTGGTCACACATTTTTTCACAGATGGAGGGCCACACTTCTCTGCAGATGGATTCTTTTGTAGACGTCTGCTCTCTCATTAAGTTTTGAACCATTTGACCATCTTCACACGTGTCTGAAGAGTCTTATAGGTGGACCTATTTTCTGATGGCCTCGGCCAACTGCTCCTGTGAGTTAAAGTTTGGACTAGGCCCTGTATCCAGAAGGGACGGACGAAACTACTCTGAGAACAAAATGAAGTGATTTTCGTGACACAACTACATCAATGAGAGCTGTTATCTCAGCTTCAGATGGATGGAGAGCCTCTAAATATGCTGTTACATATTAATAACAACAGTACATTTTAATCTAATGGAAAAGCATTTAGGAAATGTTGGTATTTAATATTTTTTGTGATATGTGGAATGTTGTTGAGCAGCTGATCAGAGGCTTCATTCCCTCCCTGGTACTGACTCTGTTAATGCTCCTGCAGCCGTTTACTCTCATGCTGTGTTCAAAGTGAAATGTTTCTGATGGAAACTGTAACAGCACCATTAGGGTAGCAGCGGTTTAGGCATGACATCAATGCTTCCAGTTGCCAACAGATTAATGGAAATAATTTAGTGTGTGAAATAAATGTAGTTGTGAGAAAAGCAGCATACCTTCCTCCATAAGCCGAGGCTGGATTGTAGGCCGGGTTGGGTCTGCCGTACATGACTGGCTGGCTGTAGCCTTTAGACACAGAGTCTCCGTATGCCTGCTGGCCCAGGAACTGGGAGCCCATGCTGCCACCCATACCAGGGCTGCCACCTGGCATCATATGACCTCCAGAGCTCTCACCAGGGCCCATGGGTGCACCGAACACCTGCAGAGTAAACAGGGAGGTGCATTGATATGTATTACAGGATTGGACATCACGTGACTTATTGTGCACTGCACAGGTGCCAATGCTATGCATCAAGTCTTGATCAGGAACATCCATGGATGCTGGTAAAAATGAGAATATAGGAGGAATATAACTCTCATTTTACATTGCAGCCTTTTTTTTCCAATGAGTTTTTTCCAATGACGTGTCTCTGCACGCTGTCAACGTTTCGTTGTTGGGGGCGTGGTTAAATGGAAGGCTCCTTCACGAACCTTCTCACTGCAAAAAACTGTCCATCTTACCAGGTTTTAAAATCTTATGTCAGCCAAAACATCTTTTTGATCTTGTTTTGAGACTGATTTACCGAACAAGAACTGATTGTGTAAGAATAATAATCTTGTTTTCAGAATGTGTAAGATTATTTGTCTTGTTAGTCTAAAAATTTGACTCAAATTAAGTCAAAAATTTCTGCCAATGGAGTAAGAAATTTTTACTTGGTAAGATTCTTGAAATACTTGATTTGACTCAGTTTTTTTTCTTATTTCAAGAATCTTACCGTTAAGTTAGCCGCCAGCTAACTTAACATGAAAAGTTCTCAAGACTACTGTTGTCCAATATAGAAGTACATTTTTCATTATTTATCTTACTTGTGGTTGATTTTGCAATGTTTTTTTTTCAATGTTAAATCTCTTTTTGAAGTCAGTGTAAGCTGTCACTGCTTTAGCACCATATATATCCCCTGAATTCTTATTACAAAGGCATGAAGGAAATTCTTCTGTAGTAAATTTTGCTGCTGCAGGAGTAATGCAGAACATTTTAGATTGGTTCAAGACAATGGGCCTCATGCAAGAACCGTTCGTACGCACAGATTTGTTCTTAAATTGTGCGTACGAGTGATTTAGGAGAATTTGACATTCACCAATGTTTTCGTATTCTACAATTGTTTTCAGATACGAACAAAATTTACGTGTGGTCCAGACCTGTCGTATATTTTACGTACAGTCAGTCTGCTGTTATCCAGACGGGTTTTCCTCCCTAATAACTTTATATTTCATTAGTTTGAAGATATTTTGAGTTGAAAATAAATCACACTCCATAATTATGTTGACAATAAGTTATTCTGCTTGAATTAGAGTTATAATTTTAAAGGTAATAATTTAGACTTACAATACAAATTGTCCGTCCGGCCGGCTTATCCGCTATCAGGTGCGGCAGCGGGGCAGCAGGAGAAAGACCCCGCGCTCTCCCCAGAGACACTTTCCAGCTCGTCCTGGGGGACTCCGAGACGTTCCCAGACCAGAGGAGGTATATAATCCCTCCAGTGAGTCCTGGGTTTTCTTCAAAGTGCCAGACATATTTTTGAAAGCATTTTAAAATGCTTATTTCAAACCCACATCTGAGACCACCGCAGCGTGCGGGGGGGGGCAGCGCTGCGCTGGGGCAGCGCTGCGCTGGGGCAGCGCTGCGCTGCGGCTTCTGACTAAATGAAAATGATTTAACACAGTTGTTTATACTTTTAGCAGCTCTTTTTTATTCCACAGCTGACCTGCTAAAAATGACAGATTTTCTTYTCTGGATCTCTGACAGACGGACTTCAATCTCTGAACTCGTAAAGTTCTTCTTTTTAATTATCGCTGCCATTTTCATGAATGGACACTTCCTTGTATCTGAGGCAGGAAACATAGCCTTATATGGTGTTTTTGGGGTGGTAGTTATGCTAATCTCCCCTCCTCGTGCACGAGCAGCTGGATAGAACAGATGGAATTTACGCAGCTCATTTACGCACTTTTCCTGAAGATAGAAGCGTTTGTTGAATCTGACGTGACATGTTCGTACGAACCCTTTGTACGAACAAAAGTAAGAGAAATTTAGGATAAGAATACGAACATGTTCTTGCATGAGGCCCAATGTTTCAAATGTAAGCTACAAACTAGGGCTGCACCAATTCCAGTTTTCTTGACAATCTCCGATTTCCGATTTTTAAAAAGTCTGACCTGCCGATTCCGATTTTGGCCGATAATTTTTTTAAATAGCTGACACTGTCAGATATTATAAAGTCTCAATAAAACTTCAATGCTCAAATGTTATTTTATTCCCAATACCCTTGAAACTATCCAAACTTGTTTTAACTGGACATTAGGTAGTGCTCACAGCAGAGCAAAAGTGAATAGTGGCTGATTTTCAGAACTTTGTGGAGGGAGAGAAGCCGATCTTTTCCGCCGATCTTATCTAAGGATCGGTCAATCTATCGGCTGGCCAATTTATCAGTGCACCCCTACAACAGACATAACCCTCAACTAAAATAATATTAAACAACAGAAGAAATACAGCTGGGTTCAGGAGAACAACAGGGATCCCTTCCTTAGACTTGATCTGAAAAAAATTATTCTCACATTTCAACTTTAATCTAAACAGCTTGACTTTAATCTTAAAGTGCCTGTGACATGCCTATCCTTCAAATACAAAAAGTCAAAGAAAGCATCTTTATACTAAAGAAAATTGGCATAGCACACATGATTTTACCCATTTTGTCACATAACTGGCCTATTTTCTTTTAAATTTGGCTCAGCCTAAGTGAAACAGGAAGTGACATCAAAGGGGAGCTCTTTAATAAAATTAACTCGCTGGTCTCTGTTTATTAAAATAAAATTATTTAATTTTTAACTCTTTTTTGTCTCTCTTTGATAGTGACTAAAATAATCTAAAGAAACATCAGATTTTTCTCTACAGTCTGTGTGCTTTTGTTACAAAACTCCGTTTACATGCTGAAATTCCCCTTTGACATCACTTCCTGTTTCTTCACATGCCAATACCTCAACCATCGTTCATCTCAGTGACGTGACATTTGTTTTGCAATATGTTATCAATGTTATCTTTCCAAAAATGCATTCTTGTTTATCACAGAAATTTTATGTCACAGGGAACTTTAAAGCCCTAAAACGAAAACTGCCCTCATTATTATTATCATTATTATTTTTAATAATAAATGGTCCCCATAGGCAGTCATAAAAACACGATAATAATGAAATGGACCAGTTTCAGACATTTCATTGCCTTTAAATAAATACTTCATAAAGCTGACTGGACATTTAGGAAGAAGCTTCAAAGATGTTGAATTAAAACAAAAAATAAATCCACTGTTTACCCTCAGAGCAGAAGATGAAAAGAAATGAAAGCAGTTGAAGTTGTGTTTATGTGATGTGTGATGATGAATGAGGTGAGGGTAAATATCTTAACGTCACTATAGCTCCACATGTAACAACCCGTCGCCTTGATTTAATCCTGAGATGAATATAAATTTCTGTTGTTTCAGCACAAAACACAGGAGCAGAACAATGAGTCATGTGTTACCTGGCTGTGTGTGGGATTGGTCACGCCCCACACCGTGGTTACTACAGAGAGAGATCTCGCGTGCTGATTGGTGCCTGGTTGCCAGGAGACTGGCTCATTTAGGAAAGGGCCGTCGGTGCTGCAGAGGGAAATGAAGCTGTGTTACTAGGATGCTTCAGGAGAGGCAGAGGGAGAGCACCCAGATATCAATAACCACAAAATGTCACCGTATCACAAACTTCCTGTGAAAAGTGTTTAACACCTTGTTGCAGATAATTTACTGCTCTACGCAGGCTGACTGAGCCCAGTTAAAAGGTCACGAATGCATCGTTTACTTCAGTGAGCTAACAATTAACGTGATCATGGTTTATTCATCTGGCAGTTGAGGTTAGCCTTTGCTTCCTCTTCTAAAGCACTTCCTCACAGGAAACTACCACAACAGCACAGCTGTCAGACCACATTATTTACAGGCCCACTGAACTTCTTACCGCCATAAAACTTGTTCTTGTAATAATCTCCTCTCCTTTTTTT
>NW_013953375.1:96243-98066 GCF_001266775.1 Austrofundulus limnaeus
ATATATAACTGCATTAATCTGAGATATAATGATGTCAGCAGGTGTGAAGTGGACAGGTAACACATCCATCACAGGGTCACATAAGGTCAACAACCAGACAAATGAGGAGTAAGCTTTTCACACCAGTAACATCAGTGCAATTTGTATCACATCACATTAAATTGTGTCACATAATAGCTTGGCCACAGCTCCATTACTTGTGTCATTAAGCTGGAGATGTGATATTTATGTGATGCTTAAAGTTGCAGCAATCATGCTGTTAAATTTCTGAAAATAAACGAGTGGCATCCTAGTGTTGTATCAGTTCATTCATGTTATTTTCTCACAGCAACATGTCGCTGTACGACACAGATACACAGGGGTGTTTGAATTTAGCTCATGTTGTACGTTCAGGGCTGGCTTTTCTGGCAGTTTTAAATCTAAAGGATTTCTTTGTTAGATTTTAAATACTTTGTTTTTCTGTGAAGTGGTGTGCTGAATGTAATTTATCATTATCAATAAACACTGAATTATGAACTCTAGTATGGGGTTAGACCCTCGTTTGCATTCAGAACTGGCCGGATTTTTCATGGCATCAATTCAACAAGGTTTTGGAAATGTTCCTCAAAGATTTTGGTCCATATTGATTTGACAGAATCACACAGTTGCTGCAGATTTTTCAGCTGGTCTGAGCTAACAGGACTGACAACTTGTGTGGGCTTCAGGTTGGAAGTGTTTCTACCGTAAAGGATATGTCATCTCTAACCTGTCTGCTTGTTCTGCTCTGACATCAACTAACCACCACTAACTGCATCTTTTCTCTTGTTTGAACCATTTTCAGTTGTGTGTACAAGTTCCAGCAGATCAGCAGTTTCTGAAATACAACATCAGTATGGCACCAACAACTATGCCACATTCAAAATAACTTAAATCATCTTTCTTTGCATTTTTGATGCCCGTTTTGAACTTTAGCAAGTCATTTTCACCACGTTTTCATACCTAAGGCTGCCATTGTCTTTGGCTGACAAGATATTTGTGTTAACAAGTAACTGAACAGGTAAACCTAATAAAGTGGCAGGTGAGTGCAGATGGCAGACATTTAATGAGAAAAATACCAGCAGGGTCTTAAGACTTTAACCAACTGAAGCAGCAGAACTGACTTCATTACATTTCCTGGTTTTCAGGGCTCATTTATTCACTTGGTTCATGTTCAGACACTAAAGCAGTCACATTCATTGGTCACACTCTCACTGAATTCAAACAAAATTCAACGAGATTATTACTGAGCAAATAATCCAGTCATGCACTGTGTTTATGTTTGAACATGAACTGTCAGTCACTTGATGAGACGCGGTGTGATTACAAACACACAGGATGGACCCTGAGGGTTTAGTCCAGGTCAAAAATAAGAGCCAAACTGGAAAATGTGGTGGCAGCAACATTATAACTTTACTGGTTGTAATAAGACAGTATTCTAAGAGCGATATCAGTTATCTGTTTTAGTCACAGGATCACACCAATTTTAATACAGTCAAGAGCAATAAAGTGGAATCATCTGATGATTCCTACCAACAAAATAAAAACAATGTGGAAAAAAGTCAGATATTAAAGTTAACATTGTTTATGAAGTGTTCTGAATCAACCAAGGAACAATTTTCTGCATGTCATTAGGGGTGTAAGAAAATATTGATACACTGAAATATCACGATATTTCATTTCCCGATACTGTATCGATATTCTAAAGCCCTGTATCGATTTTTTTATTAAGGTTTAAAATGTCAATTTTCCTGCCAGCCGTTCATTTTTATGTTGTAGTTCAGCCTCTGACCACTAGTTGGCAGCAG
>NW_013953375.1:101261-114796 GCF_001266775.1 Austrofundulus limnaeus
CTCCACCTCTGTTTAATGATGGACGGTCTTTCTTCACAAAAATGACTTCTTTTACTCCTCTCTCAAACCAACGTTCCTCTCTATCAAGAATGAGAACATCGTCCAGAAGACCTGTACAATTTTTTTCTTTTTGATTTTTTTACCTGGATTACTGAGATGCATCAGGACAATTATAATTATGTTTCACTTGCTTCCTTTACTAACGTGAATTAAAATGTTAGTTTTTTGTATTTCATTGTTGATAGTGAACTGAATATATTTTAATTTGTGGTTCATCATTTTATGAAAACAAGACAATAAAAACTTTGTTTTCACTTTGAACTAAACCAAAACAAACTGAATCAACATTAAAGTTATAAATCATCTGTTGGAGCTTTTAAAAAACCAAACTTATTAAATAAAACATATTTTATTTAAGACCCTCTAGTAGATTTTTTACATATTTGACAACAGAGGTGGAAATTATACAGAACCTTATTATAAAATACAATTATTAAACAGCTCATAATGTCAATATCAGGACACAGTAATCCAGAGATATGTTTTTCTTTCTTTAGAAATATTTGTACTACAATAAGTAATTTAGTAATAGTTTTAGTGTGAATATTTAACATGCAGTCACAAAATCACACGTTATCAGCAGGAGTTAATGTAAAACACTATTATTCTGTTGATGTAAACAAATCTGGACTTTTCCTAACGAGTCTTATCTAATGATGAACAGCAGTATTTTGTCTGTGTGAGGAGAGAACGAACGCAGGAGGAGTGACTGAGAGCTGAGGTCAAGAGGGCTGCAGAAGCACCAACAACACACACAGGAGCTAACATGATGTCATCACTTCAGCTAACACGATGTCATCACTTCAACAAACCCTTCATCACCTCAGCAGGAGGGAAGCTTCTTAAAACCTGTCGCAGGTCCATTCTGAGCTCTCAGAAGATGTTTGTTTATCATCAGGACGAAAGTAGAACTTATTCTGTGGTTTTTGTTTAGGGAAAGTTATCAAGTGTGCCATGTCAGCGCTTCTATTCTGAACAAAAGCCTGGTGCACGTCAACACTCGTCATGATCGGATTGTGTCCATGTAAATGATACAATCAGATTATTTAATCTGAATACATTTCAATCCAATCAAAGAATTTTGCACATGTAAACATAGTGTCACACAGCTAGTCTTACACATTTTTGAAATGGTTGTAAAAAAACATGAAACATTGTGACACATTTAGTAAATTGTTGTTAAAAAAAACGCCTGCATTTGCACAAAATTGAATGTAAAAACACTAATACAATTTTGCTTTTTGCTAAATTTATACACATTTATGAAATTTACACTATAGATTTTCATTATAGGTTAAATAAATGGTTCGTTAAACATTTTTGTTAATTTTATAATAAAAATAGCCAAAATTTTCTTTCTCGTATTTTGTTTTTTGTGTGTTTTTTTGGTTCACTGTGATAATGTAGTTTGTCAAAATGAAATAAACCCTGTAAAATATAAAAGCTGAGGTTGTGCTGAAAATAATGATACCAAACAAGGCAAGGTAAATAGTTTTTAAGGTGGAAATATAAGGGTAAATTCAAACTAAACACAGCATCGACATCATTACACATCATACAAATATAAAATACTGTTTCATGTACTCAGTTTGAATAATGGGATAATTTTATAGAGTTGTGGTATTTTACAAAAAGGAACCCCTGTTTCTGTTTCCACAGATTTAAAAATCTTAAGATGTTTCTTATTTTTATTTGCATAATAACAATCAAAAAAATGTCAGGCTCTTAAACACAGTACCAAAGTATAAAATATCCTGTTGGACTGAAACAGTTTTTGATGTATTTTTTGTTAAAACTAACTGTTGAAATTTCAGACTCCTGTCAGGCGACCAGAAGTGGTTATATCATAAAACATGAAACTTAGATAGAAATCAACCTAAATTTGACACAAATAGATTTCAGTGACGTCTTAATTTGCAGACATTAATTTGACGTTTTAGAATTAAAAAGTATAGTTGTTAAAGCAGCCCTCGAGGCTTCCTGCAGCTCCAGCAAACACAAACAGGAAGTGTTACACAAAGGCCATCAGTCACAACACATGAAGGGATAATAAGAATAATTATATTTTATTTGGTTTATGAAAAAACAGCCCTGCACAACGATGTCCCGTCTTTTCATTCCTGCTTTGTTCTGCTCTTCTACCTTTTTCTGAGGAGTTCTTTTATCTGACACCGACTGACATGCTAATTTTCTAACATCACAGCCTCTTCAACGTCCCCTCCCCCCATTTTTTATTTCTCTACCACTGGCTTCCTTTTTGTACTTTGCAGATTTGGGTCAGACATCTCGTATCTGTGTATAGAAGGAGAGAGTGAGAGAGAAAGGGAGGGAGGGGGCTGGGTCTCAGTTGGATCACATGACCACCGTATGTGAAATCCCTCCTATCCAGCACCTTGCAACTTCCACCACAGCTGAGCAACAAACCCACAGAAGGGGAGGGGAGGAGGAGACGTGGCCGACGTGTGGCTGGATCAGATGGTAAATGTGAACACAAGCAGCACGGCCTGTACCTGTGAGGAAACCAGCGATACTCTCTGTTCTCTGACTCTTTTGACCTCAGATTCTTCACATTTTCTCCAACCACAGCTCCTCCTAGTCATCCAGTCCTGCCTGTCACCTCTGAGCTCCTGACATTACAACCAGATCAACAGAACCAGCTCCGTGCAGCAGCTGCAACGGTTTGATCAGAACCACAGGCAGAATGGTGCAGGTCCGTGCGCTTCACGTCTGCAGGGACTGCAGCTGCTGTTATTATGTTCTGTTTCCACAGTTGACCCGATAGGATCAGACAATCTAAACAAGACAAAGTTCAAGTTGTTTTTGAAACGCCTGCTGACGAAAAGCAAAGGCAGACAAGACAAGTTTTGCATCTGTCAATGTTTATGTGGCAAAATAGCTCATGAACCACCAGATAGATTTTAATCTGGATGTACCAAGGATCAGTCCAGTTAAAGGTTTTAAAGTTTAAAAGACTTAATTTTTCTGTCATTTCTATGGTTTAATGAGATATCAGAGACACAGGGTGTGTTGTTTTATTTTAGAACTGCACACAGGACAGTAAGCTGTGGTAAATATTTATTATTACTAGGGGTGCAACAATACATGTACCCGTATCGAATCGTATAATACAGTGCCTTTAGGTTCAATACACACTTGTATCGAACAATACATATATTTTCTAAACTTATTTTATCAGTTGTCTTCTGAAGACGCTCTGTGTTGAAGGATCAGTGGATCTGTGTTCGACTACTCCACCTAGGCTGCATATTCGAGCGCAGATCCACTGAGAAACTTGCTGTTAGAGCAACATTTAATTTAAAAACTGTACTTTTGAGGTTAAACAAATGTTCATAATTAATTTTAATAAATCACAAGTTGAAAGGGGCATGGACATTTCTCTTTTTGTATCGAAAAAATATCGAACTGTGAGACTAAAGTATTGAACCGAACCGAATTGTGAATTTTCTGTATCGTTGTGTTGGGAAAATATGCGTTGTTCAAAATGGCATGTCCGAATAAAACAGGAATCCGCTCGATTTCTTCTTTAAAACTTTATTTTCAGTCTTCTGACTCTAATCAGGTACATTCAGCGCTCAGCAGCACAGGCCTCAGTTGGACCTTAGGCTGAACCAAAACAAACAGACAAGATTTCTGCTCTGAGCAGACACTCTGCCAACACTGACAACTTCCTCTTACTATAATAATGAATTGACCTTATAATGTACATCTCTTCCTGGTTACACCCCAGAGGTGTTACCTTTTAAATCAGACGTCAGAACGTCACTCAGTTTTGTTTGGCTAAGAGAAAGAACACATGATAACACACACACCAACCCTTATTCTGTTATGGCCTTAAAGCTGCAATGATCAGAAAGTATAAAATACAAAACTGAATCTAATATTCAATTAATCAGTTACAAAATTTCTTCAGTTGCACCCCTAATTATTACCTATGACAGTAAGAAATAATAAAGGTACTTTCTTACTAGTTCAAGTCACAAATTTTCAACTCTAAGTTATTGACTGAATTCAGTTTTAGTTTAGATCGTTACTTAGCTACTTTGTATTTTTCTTGTATATATCTAGCTGCTTTACATGATTGTTTAATTAGTTGTCTGAAGCTTAAAGGAACATGTCATGTTCGGCTGTGATTGGCATAATGACAGCCTGTTAGCGAGTTGGGAGTGTGTGGGCGAGACCTTCTTATCGTTGGTACAGCTCTACATCCCTGGTGCTCAGACTCTGACTCCAAAATAACAACGTAGAAGCATCAAAACCAATGTTTTAGCTTTAATTGTGAACAAATAATGAAGGCTGAGATCCTTTGTCAAACTTCATCAACACACCAGACCTGTGGGTCAGAGTCATCATCCAAAGCCCAAAACAGATAAGTATGGTAAGAAAAGATATTACTGGTTTGTTGTATATTTTATTAGGGTAATAACAAGGTCTGTTATAACTGTTTCCTACAGAAACACCCATTTTTGTTTGAAGAGAAATACATCCAACACAAACATGTGTTTGTGTGTCAGTTTGAGAAAGTGAGGACAACAGGACCATGATTGACTGAATGGACATCTGTCAAAGGCAGAAATTAATCAGACACATCTACAGCTTCATATCTGCAAACGGTGGAGTGCTCAGAGAAAAATGAGAACAGACTTCAAAGTTTTCTGTCAAGAAAACCTGGTGCATCACCTCAGCCCAGAAAGGCAACTACACAACACACAACTGACATCAATCTGTAGCTGCGTTTCCATTGCAAATGTGCGCAAAACTTTGTCGATATTCTGTTAATGTCGGAAAAAAACTGTTTTGCAGTTGCAGTGTTTCCATTAAGTAAGAAATGCTATTAAAGTCACACGTGAATACGTTTGTTCTCGCGATAAGTCATTACAAACATGGTGACAACAGATGTAAACACATAGCATATTGCTACCGCGACACTAGCGCTCATCATCAGCCATCAGAGAGTCGTCGCGTTTTATCGAAGCTTTCAAGTGACCTTTATACTTGGGAGTGGCAACGTATGCTGCGTTTTTGGGAAAATGCAGTCGGTGAGTTTAATACTTTCTTTTACTTCTTGGGTGATTTCCCTACTACTTTTACTTCCTGTATCTTCTTCTTCGTCGTCTTTTCTCCAGTAGAAACAGCCGGTTCTGGATCACGTGACTCCCGTGATGCGAAAAAGTGTTTCCATTGCAGTTTTGCGAAATACATCAATTTCGATAAGGCCGCAAAACCACCTCTTCCTAACACAGAAACATTTTGTCGAAAAAAGTAATTTTTTTCTAAATTGCTGTGTGTCTATTGAGCAAATTTATTTTAGAAATTCTAATTTGCACATTTTCATGGTCAATGAAACGCAGCTTGTGAGTCACTCATTGATGAAATAACTTGTGATGAATAAGAAGTAGTCGTATTGTGTGCAATTAATTGTCAGCAAAACTGTCATCAATTAATATTTGCCACTTTGCTGTTATTGCAATTAATGTTACACGATGATGTATTTGTGTGCGACACACTATCACTATTAGGTGCATATGTGAGCCCAAGCAGAAGGCAGCATAGAGCAGCCAACGCTAACCCTATGAATTAAAATCACCTGAAACAGCGACATGAACCAAAGTACAAGGAAAGCCAGAAAAGGTGGACCAAGACCACAACATTGGCAATATGCAAGTTTGTCATCTATTAATCGTCATATCAACCGTTATCAATATATTAACCTAAAAAGAAGTGACGGGAATAAGGTTGCAGGAGAAGGGGTGGGCTAAGTGCATACTGCCACACTTTAATGTATGGATGTTTTATAGTAATGTTTCTCTTACCTTCTATTGTTAAAATCAGTAAAACTTTTATATAGAAAAACTTTTTCCAAAAAATCTATAAAGCATCTATAGCCCAACTGCCTGCTTTAGTTTGGGTTATAAATTTCCACACGTGGCAGAAAACAAAGTGGCAAAAGAATTAAATAATTTGAACTCGGACAGATCACCGAGAAGAAATACAAATATATTGATAAATAATTATTGTGGGCGACACTAGGTTTGGGCAATATTGGCAAAAAAATTAATCACGATTAATTGGGGTATTTAGCCGATAAAGATTAATATGACAATTAAACCCCTGGAATCCCTGGACACCCTTATTTCCTAGTCACATGGCCAATTTAGTGGGAAAGATTTGTTCTTCATAAAAATCTGTTCCAAATTGTGTCAAAAATTACAGACTTCAGGCTATACATCAAATTTTAAATTATGTTGGTAGATAAATAAATTACAGAACCTTTTTTTTAATGTTCGCCATATTTGAAGTGGAGAGGAGCACCAGTCAGTCTGCCTGGCGGAATTAATCATATTAATCATCAAATGCCAAAATATAATTGATTAATGATTTTCTGACGATTAATTGCGCACGATACGATTATGCCCAACCCTAGGCAACACATTCTTATTTAATCTAAAACAAGTGATCAGCAAGAGGCCAAAAGTTTTCTCTTACAGTTAGATGATACCTACTCAGGAATTTACACAAAAGAGACTGAAATCACTTAAGCTGTTGGGACAGTTCTTAGTATTTTTCCTCAAAGGCATGTACCTGAGATACGATATTTAATGAGTCAAAGGATTTGTCTGTTTGTTTTGTGAAATTATAGATTCTGGGTGTCAACTAGGTTTGAAATGTGAGTCCATCCTGATAAGAACTGTTTTAGTCACCAGTTCCCTCTGTAACACAGGTAAATGAGAGAATAAAGTTATTTGTGGATTGTAATAACCTTTTTACTGATTCTGGTATTTTTACTTGACACGCTCTGGTGAAGGTGAGGTAGGAGTTGGCTACAAGTCTAAGATTTAAGGTGCAACATTGGACTTACTGGTCAAGTTAACATTAAGTAAACAGAATTAAACAAATTAAAATATTCCTGTTGTAACGTGTAGGACACACAACGGTGATCTGAAGGCTGACATAGTTTTTGTCTCTGTGACGAATAGCCCGTCAGATTAATTTTTTCACTTTTTTAAAGAAATATTTAGACATTAACCCTCAAGTTCATGTCAAATTGTTGTGTACATCCATGGGCTCAACAACTTGTTGAAATTTTGATTGTTTGCATTCATTTGTCAATTTTTTTGTATGCTTCACGTTTCAAAACAATAGTTGGTTATTTTGCCAACCAGTGAGAAACCAACTTAATATCAACATTATCATATCCCGATGGTAGCATTTCAAGCCTATGTACAATTCACACAAGCAAACAATAAATAAATGCCTGAACTCACCAAAAACTGCATTTTATTTGTCACTGCATCATGCAGATTGAATCAGCTGTTTTTGGATGCACTGAGTCATGACTTTCTCTGGTGTTCCCAGAAACAGTTTTAATCCTCATCAAACTGAAAAAGTTCCTGCTGTTATGATTTTAGAGCAGGACAGCAGAAAATAGGAAATATTGGATGCAACTGGCACAGTCAATTACCGTATTTATTCGTGTTTAATACGATCTCATGTATAATACGACACCCCCCTTTTTGAGCTTAAAAAGCATTAAAAAAATTAATCCTCAAACTACCTCCAATTTTATACGGATTTCAAGATTTTTCAGCCTTTGCAGTCTTTATACATATCAGTAAAATGATCATTGGACTGTTATTTTAACAAATACATACTAAAAGGTATTTTGACAACAAATATACAGTATATCAGCTGTAGCAGCATCATATGAATTCTGGCATTTTACACATAGTCCACCAGGAGGCGCCAACACAAAAGTCAGAGACTTCACATGAGATTTGGGCCATCTTGTGGGGGAAATGCAAATTACTTCCTACTCACGAGCGCCCCCTCTGGTGGGGAAACTTTGTTTTTTCGGGATACAAACTTTTTCAGAACACCGGTGGACGGCAGCCATTACAGAAGAACATGTGTTTGTTGTTGTTTGAGGAGCGGCCCAGTCACACATAATGTCATTAGTTCGTTATCATTACTGAGGTGCAGGAATACTTTTCCCCACTTTTTTTCACATCATGTCGCCTGCTTGGATCTGTTATTATCTCGCTCTGAAGAATGGAGGAGTGTCAGAGGTGAGCTTGTTTCAACTGCTTTTTATGATGCGGTCTCATTTCCGGACTCAGGCATTTTGTGAATGAGGCCGATATTTCAATTAAAATACATGAGTAAAAATATTTATCCGAGTATAGTACTACCCCCCAACTTCATAGATGATTTTATGGATTTAATTTTACATATTATACTTGAATAAATACGGTACTTTAAAGTTAAAAATAAATTCATATGGAGCTTACTTCTACAATGATTTAAACCGTAAATGGACTTTACTAACACAGTGCCATTCTTTCATAGTGCCTTTCTATCCTCAAAGTGCTTTACAACCTGTACCCTTATTTACCCACTCACACACACTCATTCATTCAATCATTCAGCACTCTACTACATCTCTCTATAATGCTGATAAATCATTCTATAGAGACTAGTAATTTAGATCACATTCATACACTGATGGGACACACAAGAGAGGCAGTCGGTTCAGTGTTTTGCCTGAGACCACTTCAACATGTGACTGAATAGTGGTGGAATTAACAAAACTCACATAACCACTCAGCCACAATTTAAGGTTTGACCAAATGGCTCTAAGTTCATCCCTTCTTTATTTAAAACTCCAACACAAAAGGCTTCAGGCAATATGATAGAGCATCAATATCATTAAGTGTTTTGTTTGTTCAAATTCTGTATAAAACACAACCAGTCCTGCATGACCTGCTCAAAATATGCATTTATTTGGCTTTAATTAAGAGTCTGAAGTAGACTACAAATAATAACAGCTTTAAGCATAAAAACACAAGAGGCAGATGTCAACTCACAGCACTGAAAATAGACTTTGTCTTCAAGGATCCTTTGACGCTCTCACAGAAAGAAATGAGACGAGATAAACTAATGTCTGAAGGATCTTTTATGCATTTTAAACACAACCTGTGCTTTAAAGGAGCTGATCAACCATTTGTCTCTAATGCTTAAGTTGAAATGTGACTAAAAAGTGAATAAGTTAGTTCTGTGAGCATCAGAGGTTTGTTATACAACTTCAGTTCCAATGAAGTTGGGACGCTGTGAAAACATAAATAAAAACATAATACAATGATTTGCAAATCCTTTCCAACTTATTTTCAATTGAGTACACTACAAAAATGAGATAATGTTCAAACGGATAAACTTTGTTTTTTGCAAATATTCACTCATTGTGAATTTGATGCCTGCATCACGTTCCAAAAAAGCTGAAAAAGGGTCCCCAAGACTGGGAAAGTTGAGGAATACTCATTAAATATCTGTTTGGAGCATTCCACAGGTGAACAGGTTAATGTGAAGCAGGTGAGGGTCATAACTGTGTATAAAAAGAGCATCCCTGAAGGCTCAGTCGTTCACAAGCAAGGATGGGGCGAGGTTCACCACTTTGTGAACAACTGTGTGAGCAAACAGTCCAACAGTTTCTCAACAGATAATTGCAAGAACTTTAGGGATTTCATCATCTACAGCCCATAATTTCATCAAAAGGTTTAGAGAATCTAGACAAATCTCTGCAAGTGTCAAGGTCAAAACCCATCATTGAATTCCCATCACCTTTGATCCCTCAGGCAGCACTGCATTAAAAATCAACATCATGCTGTAACAGATTTTAGCAAGATTAGCACAGGAACACTTCATAAAACCATTGTCATTGAACACAGATCATCACTACATCTACAAGTGCAAGTTAAAACTCTACCATCCAAGAGACATCATTTTCAGTGATGTCCCTGCTTATTTCAACAAGACAATGCCAAGCCACATTCTGCACATTACAGCGTGGCTTCGTAGTTGAAGACTGTGGGAACTAGACTGGCCTGCCTGCAGTCCAGACCTGTCTCCCATTGAAATTGTGTGGCGCATTATAAAGTGCAAAATACAACAACAAAGACCCTGAACTGCTGAGCAAATGAAGCTGTATATTAAGAAAGAATGGAAGAGAATTCCACCTACAAAGCATCAACAATTAGTGTCCAGTTCTGAAACGATTCCTCAAATAATTCAAGTAATTCAATTACTAAAAATCCTCAAGGCAAATTATCTGCCTCATAGCTTCATTAAAAAGAGATACTGGTAAACTATTCAGGGAACTTTTGCCTGGCTGGATTGTTATTTGTGTAGCACTTTTGCTAATGGCTATGCGCAAATGCAAAGTGCTATATTTAACTATGGAGTGAGACGAAGAGTCCCAAAACGAACCGCCCAGAAAACAACAGAAATTGTCAAAAGTTTTACATTTTAAACTAAACAGAAAAGAAAACTCAACGCTGTGCATGTGCTGCATGTTATTGATGTTTCAGCACTGGAACAGAAAACAGCTGCTGTATTCATCGAACACATCCGTAATTACCAACATGTATCGTTTAGGTTCCCTTTGTAAAATACGTTTACCTAAATCTGTGATAATGAGCCATGTTACAAATGAATGTATTTACAGTAGATGTTTAATTTGGTTAACGTTACATGTACAGATTAATCATATTGGCTACCTGGTAGGTATTATTTAACAGAGTGTTTTTTAACAGTTGTATCATAAAAACAGCACTTACTGTATGTGTGTCAAATAAAGATAAAAGCACAGAAACAGACTGATGGAATGAGCTGAAACACATTTATTTTTGCTATTCTTGACCTAAATGAGATACTTGGAGTGAATATTTTAAGTTCAAAAGTATTTACAGTAGTTAGGATTTTTTATTTTATTTTACTTTTTGCTGCTGCTTTTTATGACTTTGAAACCTGTCAATACCCTTCATTTATCACTACTGTCATATTTGTTTATAGTTAAACAGTCAAGATTAAATATTTTATTTATTGGATGAACACCGTGCCGACATAATTATAGTCTTAATAAAATATGAATTTCCTGTTAAAAATAACAAGTGAACTCTACAAAACTCGATATGCAAACCTCAGGCTCAAACTTTTACATTACTTATTTTACTTCCTCAATATTTAAACATAAAAAAAATCATAAAAATTTACAGAATTTAGATTTTTCTGATGGTTAAAAAAGGTTTCAATGACAGTTAAATCTCAGACATAAATAAAAGCAATTGGAACCTAAAATGCATGAATCAATATAACTTTTATAGTAATTTTACTTTGGTTGCAGCAGAGCCACCATCAAGTGTAGATTATCTCTTCACAAGATTAAATAATCAAATTAGTCATAAAAAAGATTAAGTAGTTACTGCAGAACCTGACAGGTTTTTTATTGGATTACTCGATTAACTGATAGTATAATTGATAGATTATTTAGTAAAATTATCTGAAAAGGAAGACACACCTATAGACATGATCACCCACCTGAACTAACAGACCAGGTGAGGACAGCAGATCCACACCCCAGGTGGGACAATCAAGTTTTTCTCACACAAACTACTATGATGAAGAACAGAAGCTGATGATTGCATAATCTGTTACCTAAAATCTATAAATATTCTGATTTCCTATTCTGAAACCTTGTAAAAGTAAAATACTAAAAACTTTTTGGCTCTGAAACAATGTCATTACAAGTTTGGTCTATTTTCAGAATGAATGATTAATAGACTATAGAGAAAAGACTCAGTTTAACTATTTTATTCTATAGACAGGACAACACCAGCAAAGAGGATTAAAAAACCACAAACAAGGATTTTACTGAAACATTCCAGTTTACTGTACAACACTTCCAAAACACTACTTTTGTTCTAATGTGTTAGCAAAACTAATATACTGCAATTCACTACTCACTGATTCTTAATATTTGTCACCAGTTTTGCTCCCTCCTTCAGTTTCACAGACTGATTTAACAGGACAACAATCTTTTTGTGAAAAAATAGACTCAAACTAATGGAGCCCGCACCGTGCCATGACAACATGTGTCCATGAAACATACAGGATGTCATGGGCAGAGGGAAAGCCAGACCCTGGCCAGAGATGCTCTTCAAAACAACGACAAAAACCAATGAATGGTAAATAACGGTTTTAAACTGGCTCAAATACACTTTAGTTTTCTTTCTTTGCTTGGTGAGACCTCACAAAGAACCTGGTCATTTTGCATAAATTGTCAAAAAGTACACATTATTTGTATTGTAAAACCCGGCCTGACTTGGCCCGGCCCCAGTCAGCCTGGCCTTATTCTACCCCAGCCCTGATTGTATTTGCTTTGAGCAGAGAGCCGCAGAGATGTGGGCGGGTATCATTTTAAAAAACAAATTAATCTTTTTTTTCCGAGACAAAAATTGTATGACATCAAGTTTGAAAGAAACAGTCTAAAGATTGCACAGGACCATCCCGCAATATGTCGCTGAAGACGAGAGGGCAGGACGAGAGTGAGCACTATGCTAATGGTAGCTAATGTTAGCTTGTTATTTGGTAGTTTGCTACATTTGTTAGTTGAACTTGAGTGAAAAAAAATGTTACACTCGTTGCAAAGGATTCAAGTAAAAGTTATTCTCATCTGTGTGACGTGACCCCCTGGTCAGCACTACAAAAACAGTCCATCTTACCAAGTTTTAAAATCTTATATCCAGCCAAAAAAAATCATCTCTTTGATCTTGTTTTGAGACTGATTTACTAAAGAAGAACTGATTGTGTAATAATAATAATCTTGTTTTCAGATTGTGTAAGATTATTTGACTTGTTAGTCTGAAAATTTAACTCAAATTACGTCAAAAGTGTCTACCAATGGAGTAAGAAATTTTTACTTGATAAGATTCTTGAAATAAAAAAAATGAGTTGTAATGGAACTAATACTTTTATGTTTAAGCTCATTCATGACATCCTTTAATGACCTAGGTTTTCATGACATGCTGTTCATCTGCAGATAGAATGATTAAAGTCAGAGCAAGATTTGCTAACAACAGTCATTCTTAGATATCACTTGTGTTTACCTTTGTGTTTTCCATTGACCTTGTATCAAATCTTGCTAAGATGACATAATGGTGTTTGTTAATATATATACTGTATATGAGGCCTCTCGAGACACAGTGAACAGTGTGGAGAGACAGTGACAGAGAGAAGCAGAGGAACAGAGACAGGCCAAGTTGTTCTCTGTTTTTCCTGTTGTTACAATAAAACTCAGCTGATCATCTCATGGAGTACCTTCATTCTTGGACCACGTATTTTTGTCTTTGTTAAATAAATAGCCAACAGTTGGCATTGTCGGCAGGCACCACTAGGAGATCGACGGACCAAAGCCACATTGCAGGTGGACTGATATGAGTGAGCAAGGACTGGACTGCTCAGGACCGTGTCTCCAGCTGGATGAAAAGAACCTTTTTTATGGTAAATTGTTTTAACAACAGAGATACGCTGGTGACGATTGTGATGGATGATCTTGAATAAGCAGAGAACATTGAATTTTTATTTTTGGCTGTTGAAGAACCTGAGAAGATTTTTGAAACATCATC
>NW_013953375.1:117800-119873 GCF_001266775.1 Austrofundulus limnaeus
CCCCCACACACACACACACACACAGAAACGCACGGGACAGAAGCGGAAGGTGGTTCTTAAAGAGACAGAGGCCAATTTCAAGGAATTTAGAAAATGAAGTGATGAGAAGATAAGTTTTTCCATTTAAACTTAAAAACAGCATTTTAATAACAACTAAAGGTGACATAGGTACTTTATTATGGTATAGTATTTAAATGTATGTCTGAGAAACGCATAATATTGCCCCTTTAAAACATTTGTACTTGTCATGGTTATAGTTTGGGTTGAGTAAACTAAACGTTATAATTGTATTTGTTTAAATTCTGTGGAAACAAATTGTATTTTATTTAAAAGGAAAGTAAATATTTTGGTTATTTGGCAGAGGGGAGGAATGTTATGCCTTGTGGGAGGGGCTAGTGATTAAAAGTTCCTACCTGACACTGAGAAGGCAGGTAGAGAATGAGTAAGGTGGTTACAGTGAAGGTAACTTAGAGATAGATAGACAGTGAGTGTGTGTTCATGACAAACTTGTAAGGAAGACAATGTGTTTCACTCTGATGTTAGATTGAGTGTGTGTGTTTATCAAATTTGTAAGGAAGACAAGTATTTTGCCACCATGAAAGGAAATAAAGACTGGGATGAGCTAAAGTTTCCTGGCCTGCCACTGGATTTGTTTGGAGGGTTTTCCCACCCAGATTCAGGGAATGTGTGAGACACTTGCAAAACAAAAACTGAACTGTGTGAAAATATTCTGGTAATAAGAAAGAAAATTATGCTCTTTATTACAAGATGTTGCAATCTTTAGATACCTCATGATTCAGTTAGGATTCAGATTATCATCATCTTCAAATTTATTTATAAAGCATTATAAAAACAACAAGTTGTTACCAAAGTGCTGAACACAAGGCAAAAATGTCAACATAATTATTATAATTATGTTAAAAATCATTATATATGATAACTACTTATAAATAGAATGGTTTGTTAATAAACAGCAGGGAGTAGTTGGTCATATGTCACCCATCATATCGAAATGAGGATTAAGTCAAATTTGGTCAAAATGACCTAATTACATTTTCAGATTCCTGGCTTTAAAAGCTACATTTTGATACCTGGTTCATTCTGATATCATATGTAAATCCATATACAGTATACGACAATTTGTCTTGTTGGTCACAATAGTACATAAATATTTGGTCTGGATCCTAATTTTATGTCATTTTAATGAGGAATTTTTTGATGTTCTTATAAAGAGGAAACCTCAAATTATATTTGAATATTGAGATTTCCCAGCTGGAAAGAAACAAAACTTTGCTAGCTCACAGGGAAAATCTCAAACTTTTAAAGGCATTTTTCCTCAAAATCAGGTTTTTTGTTGCTACTGCTCAAAAAAGTGCTTCAAATTTTTGTTTTATGATTATATTTCAGGCATTTCATTCAAAGGATACATTGATAAGGCATTTCTTCATTATGTTTTGACAAAATGCAATTTTTGCAAATGTTTTAATCAAAACACTATTTGCCTATTTCTCTATATCCCACTTGTAGACTTAATCTTCGTTTCGATGCGATGGGTCACATATGATGTAAATCACTGAAACTGAAACACAGACACACTTTTACAAACTAAAATAACTTTCTAAAAGAAAATTCTATGAACTGATTGCCACAGAAAGGCGAGCATGATTAGCAGTATTAAAACATATGTTCAAATCAAATGTTTCAAAGTTATTTCTAAAGTCAGCCCTGTTATAACTTCAGTTGTTACTTTCTTTTAAACAATATATTTTTCAGTGTTTCACCTACAGCAGCTCTACCAGGACAAACAGTATCAAGCAGAACCCACTCAGCTAATCCATCTTAAAGTGGCAGCACAGACTGGTGTTAATTAGGGCTGTGTATTGGCAAAAATTTGGCGATACGATACATATCATGACAGAGGGGTCATGATACGATATATCCCGATATATTTCCATTCTGTAAACAAGGCGATATATTTAGGCCTGTCACGATAACAAATTTTGCTGGACGATTAATTGTCTCAAAATTTATTGCGATAAACGATAATATTGCCTGGTGACCGTTTTACAACTA
>NW_013953375.1:120873-122549 GCF_001266775.1 Austrofundulus limnaeus
CATATATATATGATGGCAACATGGTATGCTGCCATTTTATATATGAGGGCTGTGAATAGCAATACTTCTTCACATCACACTCTAATAAGATTCTTTTTTTTATTTTTTTTACATTTTAAATCTAAGTCATGCTTATTTCATTTACTGCTTGTTAGGATTAACATAAAGTTGCTCACATAAAACTAAATATATTCTATATTTTTGTATTCAAAATGGCAGCTTTGTTTGCCTTGTTGCTCAATAACCCTTTTATTCATGACATCACAGGCTTTTATTTTTCTGTCCCTCCTCTTGAAGTCTGGTGGCTGGATGTCTGCAGACCAGGGAGCAGATCAGTTTGGAATAAATGGAAAAGGAGGGGGAGAGTTTCATCCAGCGTGACGTCACCTACAGATGATCACGTATGATCTATGCATCATACAACATGGTATGCTGCCATTATTATGCACCTGCAGCACTTTCATGCATATTATATGTGTCTGAGAAATTTGTCCTCTGCACAGGCACATACGCACACACATATGCAGAGAGACACAGTGTGTGTATGTATGTGTGTGTGTGTTAGCAGCAGGGCCATCCGGCGCTTCAGAGTCATTAGAGGTGTCTGCAGTATCCTGCCAGAGGGCAGTGCAGTGTGGAGAATAAACAGTCCAACCTGCCTGTGTTTTTCAGACCTCTGTTGCCCTGGAAACAGGTTCCTGAGATTTCCCATTTCTTCGTTTTTCCTCTCTCTTTCTCTATCCATATCCCCACCACCACCACCTCTACACTCCACATGCTGCAGCTGCCTCCCCCCTCCCCACACGCCCCCACGACCTGCCGCATAGTACAGTCATGCACAATTGCAATCTGCTGCAGTCATTTCCCAATGTCACAGCACGGAGCCCATACAGCCCCGGAGAACAGCAGAGAGGGTGCAGGCAGCTGAGGTGTTGACCCTTCAACCATCACTGCTGCAGCAGAACCACTTCCAGGGGTGAAGCAGCAAGAGCAGAGGAGGGCTTTCTGGGAAGACAAAGAGGGATAAGAAGCAAATCAGGTTATGATTCATGTGTGGTTCTGATGTCAGCTTGGATCCAAACAGTCCCCTGTGCTCTCAAGTGTTAGACACAAGTTCATACCGATCTGTTTCATAACAGTATGTCCTGGCAGCAGTCGTGCCCTAAAGTGTTAAATAGGAGGAGGCATGTGGAGAGCAGTGACTGCTGCCCGTCTCCTCACTTCCAGGTCTTTTTAAGTCATCCTGTGTTTCTGCTCTGTTATGTGTGCATTCCTTTTAGACTGACTGCTCTTTGGCAGCAGCCAGAACATTCCTGGGAAACGGCTGACCTACAATAACACTCTCACACACCAAGTCAGGGTGGCTGACACAGTCAGGACCTCCACACTTTCTCTGACAAAACATAGCTGAGGACCTCCACCCATTCAATGACCGAGCATGGCTGAGGTAGTCAGGACCTCCACCCGTTCAACGACAGAACATGGCTGAGATAGTTAGGACCTCCACCCGATCAATGACCGGCATGGCTGAGGTAGTCAGGACCTCCACCCGTTCAGTGACAGAGCATGGCTGAGGTAGTCAGGACCTCCACCCGATCAATGACCCAGCATGGCTGAGGTAGTCAGGATGAACTCCACCCATTCAATGACAGAACATTGCTGAGGTAGTCAGGAAC
>NW_013953375.1:123549-128432 GCF_001266775.1 Austrofundulus limnaeus
GGAGAAGGAGATGAAACTTGGAGGAGTAGGTCCAAAAGGTGAGGTTCCACAGGTGAGTATTTACAGGTGCGGATTTATTTACAGTGTTACGTGGCAGGCTGCGCATGAGATCCTGGTGAGTATGACTCGGGTTCCAGGGCAGGAGGCAAAAGGTGCTGGAGGTCGCTTCTCTGAATAGGCAGGTAACAGGTACACAGGTAAGATAATCTCAAAGTCAAGTTAACAGGTAGCAGGCTGAGCTCATACCCAAACAAGGGCGATGCTTCAGCGACGAGATGAACTCCAGCACTGCCTTATAAAGCCTGGAGGTGATGAGCTCAATTCGGTGCAGGTGTGGGTGATCAGCGCAGTGCCAAAAACAGGAGGCAGGGGGCAAAAACACCAAAATGCCTCAGTACTCCCTCCTCAACAATCGCCTCCTGGCGATTCAGAGCCTTTTTTCAGGATGATTCCTGTAGAAAGTCGAGATGAGATCAGGGTCCAAGATAAAGGACCGAGGCATCCAGGACCTCTCCTCCGGGCCATAGCCTTCCCAGTCAACAAGGAACTGATGTCCACGGCGATGGACATCCAGAATCCGACGGACCGTGTAGATAGGCTGTTATCTAGAAGACAGGTGGGAGGTGGGGTGTCGGTTGGCGGGCTCAGTGGACTGGTGGAGACGGGTTTCAGTTGGGAGACGTGGAAGGTGGGATGTATCTTCATGGTGGTAGGTAAGCAAAGTCTGACAGCTGTGGGATTAATGATCTTCTCCACTGGAAAGGGACCGATGAACCTGGGGAGAGCTTTCTAGGAAAATCCTTAAGGTTTATGTCATGTGTGGACAGCCATACCTCTTGTCCGACTTGATATGAAGGGGCGGCGGAACGATGGCGGTCAGCAAACCTCTTGTTTTGTTGTGCTGTACGAAGAAGGGCTCTTTGAGTTTGACTCCAGATTCGTCGACAGCGTTGGATGTGGTGGTGGACGGACGGAACCGTATTTTCAACCTCGTCTCTGGGAAAAAGTGGAGGGTTATACCCAAGGGAGGCCTCAAAAGGTGAGTAACCAGTAGCGGAAGAGGTGTGACAATTGTGTGCGTACTCAACCCAGGTAAGATGTTGACACCATGAGGAGGGATTGTTATTTATGACGCACCTGAGAGTTGCCTTGAGTTCCTGGTTACCCCTCTCTGTTTGCCCGTTAGATTGAGGGTGATGTCCAGAAGAAAGACTGACCTTGGCACCTAGGGCATTACAGAAAGCCTTCCAGACGTGAGACACAAACTGGGGTCCTCGGTCGGAAACGATGTCGGTGGGGATACCATGCAGACGGAAAACGTGAGTGACAAGGAGCTGAGCCGTCTCGAATGCCGTGGTAATTTACTCAAGGGGACAAAATGTGCTGCCTTGGAGAAGCGGCCAACAATGGTTAGTATGACTGTGTTACCTTCTGAGGGGGCAGTCCTGTAACGAATCCAGAGCGATGTGGGACCATGGGCGAGCAGGAGTGGGTAACGGTTGCAAGAGTCCAGTGGGCTGTTGGTTTCCAGTCTTGTTTCGAGCACAGGTGGGGCATGCTGCAACAAACTCTTTTATATCCTGATACATTGTCGGCCACCAAAAGTATCTCTTAGAAAATGACAACATGCGAGAAATGCCAGGATGACAAGTAAATCTGTGATTATGAGTCCAATCCAGTACTTTACCCACAATGTTCTTAGGAATGAATCGGGTGCCAAGAGGTCCAGAGCCAGGATCGGGTTCAGACTGTTGAGCTAGGCGAATCGTGTTCTCGATGTCCCAGGAGAGAGTTCCCACGAAGCAGTAGGTAGGCAAGATGTTAGTGTCTTCTTCAGTTTTCTCAGCAGAGGAGAACTTTCTGGAGAGAGCGTCGGGTTTAACATATCTGGAACCAGGGATGTAAGTGATAGTAAAGTTAAAACGGGCAAAAAACAGAGACCACCTGGCTTGTCTTGGGTTTAACCTCTTAGCTTTTTGGAGATAGGCCAGATTTTTACGATCTGTGAGAATGATGAAAGGAACTTCAGTTCCTTCTAACCAATGTCTCCACTCTTCTAAAGCCAATTTAATAGCTAACAGTTCTCTGCTCTCGGCATCATAATTCATTTCGGCTGGTAATAAGCGACGAGAAAAAAAGGCACAAGGGTGCATCTTACCATCCGGCTCCGACTTTTGAGATAGTACAGCACCGACTCCCAGGACAGAAGCATCCACTTCCACAAAAAACTGTTTGCGTGGGTCAGGGTGGCACAAAATGGGTGCTTGAGAAAAACGAGCCTTTAACTCACCAAAAGTGTGGTTAGTCTCAGGAGTCCAGGAGAATGTTCTTAATGTGGACGTAAGTTGGGTGAGAGATGCGGCGAGGCGACTGTAGTCCTTGATGAATCATCTGTAAAAGTTTGCAAAACCAAGAAAACGTTGTAACTGTTTCCGGTCCTTAGGAACTGGCCACTCAGAGACTGCCCGGACCTTTTCAGGGTCTGTCCTGAACTGACCCTTCTCCAAAATGAACCCCAAAAAAGACGCTGATGATACATGAAACTCACATTTTTCTGCTTTAACATTAGAGTTGGTTTTCTTGCAGCCTCTGGAGGACCGCCCTGACGTGCATTTCATGTTGCTGGATGTCACGGGAAAAAATGAGGATGTCATCCAAGTACACAAACACACACACATTTAGGAAGTCTCTGAGTACGTCATTAATTAATGCTTGAAACACTGCTGGGGCGTTGGTTAACCTGAAAGGCATGACCAGGTACTCAAAGTGACCTAAGTGGGTTTTAAATGCCGTCTTCCACTCATCTCCTTCTTTTATCCGCACAAGGTGGTAGGCATTACGGAGATCCAGTTTGGTGAAGATGGTGACCGTGTGTAGCTGATCGTGAACGGAATCCAGCAGGGGTAAAGGGTATTTGTTTTTTACTGTGATCTGGTTAAGTCCTCTGTAATCAATGCATGGTCTGAGGGATTTATCCTTCTTTGCAACAAAGAAGAACCCTGCCCCTAGGGGAGACTTGGAGGGGCGGATGATACCGGAGGCTAAAGATTCATCAATGTAAGTCTTCATGGCCTCTTTTTTGGGACCGATGAGATTATAGAGGCGACTAGAAGGTAATGCTGAACCTGGTGTTAACTCTATGGCACAGTCGTATAGTCTATGGGGAGGTAATGAAAGCCTTGCTTTTACTGAAAACGGGGGCCAAATCATGATAACTCCAGCTCTCAACCCTCTTTTCCTTCCAATTAATGACTGAGTTATGCAGGGACAGCCACGGAAAACCAAAAATAATTTGTGGAGAAGTGGAATCAAAAACAACAAACTCACCCAAGTCATGTTGGTTTCCTGACACAATAACGTGTACACTGGGGACGAATCTTTTCACCTGGGACAAGAGTTGTCCTGTGACGCCGGCGATGGAGCGTGGAAGATCGAGCGGTGATGTAAGGATTTCCAGTTGTTCCACTAAATCACTTGAGATCAAGTTCTGTTCGGCACCAGAGTCCACAAGGGCCGAAATCGGTAGTTTGGTCTGCCCACAAACTACCGTAGCAGGGAGGAAGAACAGAGAGTTAGGGGAAAAATTGTCTTGTCTCGTCAGATTCCCCTGATCTACTGACGAGATGGCCCGTTTCCCCGCAGTGGAAAGGTGGCGACGAAATGTCCCTTGTTGCCACAGTAAATGCATAATTTAGCAGCAAACCGTCTTTGTCTTTCCTCTGGAGTCAAACGTGTGCATCCAATCTGCATAGGTTCGGCGGAATTAGCAGCAGCTGTAGCGTGAGAAGGCGGAAATTCACCACTGATGAGGGGAGCGGAGACCCGGGGATTCTGGGAAGTGTAGTTCCTCTCTTTCCTTCGTTCTTTTAGTCTGTTATCAATACGTATGGATAAAGCGATTAATTCATCAAGACTTCCGGGTTCGTCCCGGGAAGCCAATTGATCTTTTAGCTGCTCCGATAATTAATTTACATAGATACCTTTTAAAGCGAGTTCCTCCCAGCCAGCCTCCTCGGCAATAATTCGAAAATCCACAGAGTGTTCAGCTGCGGACTTATTACCTTGTCGGAGATTGATTAGCCGCTTCGCTGCCTCCTCCTGCTGGAGGGGATGGTCAAACACACGTTGGAATTCTTGAATGAACAGCTGACAGGTGAGAGTGTCAGAGGAATGGGCGGACAGAAAAGCTTGAGCCCATCTGAGGGCTTTCCCCTTTAAAGCAGAAACAATATATGTTACTCTAGATGAGTGAGTAGGAAAAAATGACGGGGAACGAGCAAATGCTAGCCGACACTGGAGCAAAAACCCGGCACACTGATTTATGTCCCCCTCAAAAAACTCAGAAGGTCAGATGTCTGGTTCTCTAGTAAGCATAACAGGTGGGGATGAAGGGGGCGTGGTAGCTGGAGGTACGACAGGATTAATAGAAACAATGGTATTTAATTTACTGTTGAGAGCAGTGATATGTTGGGTGATCTGATCTAAAGAAGTTCTGGTTTCCTGTTGTGCTAAATATAACTGATTAAGCTTTTGGTCATGATCAATTATTTTTGATTCGTGTTGATTTATGGCTCCAAGCATCTGATTGTTAGTAGTATTGCTCACGGACATCTGTCTTGGCTGAAGCATTCTATCAGGTTGTCGGGAGGAGGTCAACGTGAGCAAATACTAACAACAAACAGAGACTGAGACAGAGAGTAAAAAAGGTAAGTGATTTTATTTACACGGGTGCTGAATTCTGGGGACGGGACCTGAAACAGAGTTGATGCAAAGGTGAGTAATGGGCAGATTTTTCCAGTAAGAGTCTTTAACAGGTGAGTAGTTGAATAGCTTGCTTACGGGCTGGAGAAGGAGATGAGACTTGGAGGAGTTGATCCAAAAGG
>NW_013953375.1:130595-131752 GCF_001266775.1 Austrofundulus limnaeus
GAATTTACTCAACTCAGTTAAGTGGAACGGGGTCACATAACATGGTTATGTAAATCCAACATTTCATTTTTAGAGTGTATATTGTCACAGAATAACCTCTGTTAAAAAGGAAATGTACTTTCTGCTCCATCGTGTTTCATTGAATGTGTTCTTAGTAATTCCAGACCAGGTCAGATTATNGTAAATGTACAGGTACCAGCCAAAGACTCACCTGCGTTTCCAGTTAATGATGACTTCAAGTGTTAAAGATTATTCTACGATCAACTGTTTAATTTTAAATCCATCCGTATTTTATCATTTTCCAGTTATTCTACTGCAATCCTTCACTCATTTTTTAAAGGCAGCATATATTTTGTCTTGTGTTTCACAACATCAGTGTTGTGTTCCAGCACAGAGCTGCCTCTATCTTTTTTATTTTATTTTTAATCATTAATTTAAAGTCATCTTCTTACAGAGATCAACAGAAACACGCAGCAGAACAAAGCATTTCATCACAGTCTGTGCGCGTGAGCGCGTGCGCGTCAGTAAGTGTTATCCATCACTAAAATATCTGAGGTTTTCTTTCACCTACCGAACCGGGCTGCTGGGTCCAGAACCGCAGACAGAAAACCAGCGCATGTGAAGAAGCGACAGCTGATCCAGTCCGGTTCGGGCTGACGATACGGTCCGGTTCAGGATTCAGGGTCCGGTTCGGACTAAATATACTGGTTCACACCGCGGTCCGATTCGGCTTGAAAGCAGACGTTCTCCGTTAAGTTAGAGCCATCAGAGGAGACGGAGCCGTGGAGGGGCTTTAACCCGCCGCTGGCTGCCTCCCTCGGCTAACCGAAGCCTTCTTGGTCGGTGTTAAGTTCTTTAACAGCTCCTATGTGTTTCCACCGGAGCAGAAACGTGAGCAGAACCGGCTGACCGAACACCTGAAGCGGGGACACTGAAACGAGCCTCCGTGAACTCACCTGGAGTGTTTCAGCTGCCCGACAATGAAGCGGGTTTGTATTTCAGTCCTGTTAGCTTAGCTTAAACCACAGGAGCTGTGCTGCGTTCGAGGAACGATAAAACCTCGGAACTCCCACATCGGTGCGTTCACATGTCATTTAACAACACCCGAAGAAGTGGGGCTGGTAACTCAAGAAGCCTTTACAACTATATATATATAT
>NW_013953375.1:132752-133647 GCF_001266775.1 Austrofundulus limnaeus
ATGTAATATACATTTAATCTCTATTTCAAACTTTCTAATTACTTCTCTCTGTGTTTTTCTCTCTTTCTCTCTTTTCTCTTCAATTTAAAAAAAGACACTGATGATAAAGAAATGAATAAACTAATAATATTTGGTTTCATTTTCTTCTGAAGTGACAAAAAAAATCTATCTCAGGTACACAGAAGGTCATACAGACGACAGAAAGTGAGCCGAGGTCAGAGGTACGAGAAACCATCATCTACTGAAACACATGAAACATATGAACTGTAACTACCAATGCAATCCATAGCTACAATCTTAATCCTGTAACTACCTGTTTAATCCTTTATGTGGTTAATCCTGTAATTATCTGGTTATTACATGTTTAATTCTGTAACTACCTGTTTAATCTTATAACCATCACCAAATCCATCCTGTAGATATCTTTTCAATCCTGTAACTACCTGGTTAATCCTATAATTACAGTACCTGGTTCATCCTACAACTAACCAGTTAATCCTTTAACACCTGTTTATTCCTGTAACTAACCTGTTCATCCTGTAACTACCTGTTTATTACATTAATTACCTTGTTAATCATGTAACTATTAGGATCATTAAGCAGTGACATTTAGCTGAGCAGCTTTACAAATTTGACATTCTAAACAAACATTCATCTATTTTTCAATGGATTAATTTTATATTTTACTGACTAATTTGACTTCTGCTCCAACCAGTTGATCAAAACAGCATAACTAGTAACAGTAATGCTGCCTAGAGTTGGTGGCTGTCTGTAGTGGTCTCTGAGTAAGAGGCAGAGCAAAACTTGGACAGGTAACCTTCATCACAGAGGCAAATAAAGACAAACAACTGTCTAACCTTATGACAGTTCACACAGCTGTTAGTTAACTAACAGC
>NW_013953376.1:0-214 GCF_001266775.1 Austrofundulus limnaeus
CAAGTACTAACCAGGCCTGACCTTGCTTGGCTTCTGAGATCAGACGAGATCGGGCATAAACAGGGCAGTATGGCCGTAAACGATAAGTTAAACTTACAAACAGACTTTTAAAAGAAAAATTGCATGATCTCATACTGTACATGTGTCTACAATTTGTATTAAGTTGAAAAATGTCAATTGGAAGCCATTTTCTAGGTTGTATGAAGCGTAAAAA
>NW_013953376.1:243-502 GCF_001266775.1 Austrofundulus limnaeus
TCCAAGTACTAACCAGGCCCGACCTTGCTTGGCTTCCGAGATCAGACGAGAACGGGCATAAACAGGGCAGTATGGCTGTAAATGATAAATTAAACTTACAAACAGACTTTTAAAAGAAAAAATTGCATGATCCCATACTGTACATGTGTCTACAATTTGTCTTAAGTTGAAAAATGTCAATTGGAAGCCATTTTCTAGGTTGTATGAAGCGTAAAAACAGCATCTTGAACTTCTTGCAAAGGCCAAAAACAGGACATCT
>NW_013953376.1:1502-1780 GCF_001266775.1 Austrofundulus limnaeus
GGTATTCCCAGGCAGTCTCCCATCCAAGTAATAACCAGGCCCGACCTTGCTTGGCTTCCGAGATCAGATGAGATCGGGCATAAACAGGGCAGTATGGCCGTAAACGATAAATTAAACTTACAAACAGACTTTTAAAAGAAAAATTGCATTATCTCATACTGTACATGTGTCTACAATTTGTATTAAGTTGAAAAATGTCAATTGGAAGCCATTTTCTAGGTTGTATTAAGCGTAAAAACAGCATCTTGAACTTCTTGCAAAGTCCAAAAACATGACAT
>NW_013953376.1:9008-9269 GCF_001266775.1 Austrofundulus limnaeus
TTTCTAGGTTGTATTAAGTGTAAAAACAGCATCTTGAACTTCTTGCAAAGGCCAAAAACAGGACATCTTGCATTTGGAGATTTACAGAACATTCTGCACAATTAGGGATGATTTTAAAAGAATAAAAGAAAACAGTGACTCTATTCTGAAAGTGTGTCTTCACAGCTTCATCAAATTCAGTACACAACACAACTTGCTTCAGTGGCTAATTAGTCATCGCAATCAGCTGTGAAAAGCACAGTTGAAGAGTGGGAGCCAAGG
>NW_013953376.1:12039-13838 GCF_001266775.1 Austrofundulus limnaeus
CCTTAAGGGATTTTTTAGGACAGTGCAACAGAGTGCCCCAGTTGTGTTTTGAGTGAAGCGCAAAATCTTACAGCACCTGGTATTCCCAGACAGGACGTTATTCATGGTCAAACTGGTCGCGGATTAAGCTCCTAAGTTTTCATTAGTCACATTCCACTGTGTAAAATGTCTATTTTACCCCCTTTTATGAGTTTGTAATGGTTTGACTTTCTTTATAAAGTGCTTCCTGGTACAGTCTGCTCATGAAGCGAGTGGAGTTTTTTTTATTTTTTATGTATTATTTTTTTATTTTGAAGTGAGTGATTCAAGCAAAATATTGCGTGAGCGCTTTCAGCACAAACAATCCCACGAACTTCAGAGCAATCACACAATAAATTTCTTATTTGGAGGGGTTACCAGGTTGATCAGCTGTTCCAGCGRACAGTCCAGCTTCAGCTCAGCTGCAGCAAGACCCTCATCCTGCTGTCGGTGTCCTGTTATTCCCGTAACATGAAGAAAATCACCCTTCTTTTTGTACGTCTCCAGACAGCATGTAACATCGCCAGAAGTAGTTTACAACAGAATAATCACAACTTTTGTGATGGTAGACATCCCGRGATGTGTAGACCCAGTGAATTTGCGACATGTACTTCATTTTTCCTACAGGCATGCGTTTGATGTAATGACACTGTGTAGCCTGGCTCATTCGCTCGAATTAACCCTCTGAGGTCTGGGGTGTAAATGGCAGTTTTTGACTAACTTTGAATTAACCTCTATATTTTCACTTTAAAAACTATTTACCTTGCCATGTTTGGTATCATTATTTTCGGTACAGCCTCAGGTTTATGATTTTAGAGTGTTTCATTTTGACACAGTTAATTATCACAGTGGACCAAAATATCTAAAAGAAAACATCTGAGTAGAAAAATACTGATTTATTCACTCTAAAATTCACAAACATATTTAACAAAAATTTTATTTTATCAATAATGAGACTCTGTAGTGTAATCTTTCAAAACATGTAAAAATGTAGCAAAAAAAAAACCTAATATATGTTTTTACATCAAATATTGGGAAAATTCCCAGGTGTATTTTACATTTGCAAAATGGTTCACATTGACTCCACCACAAATTCTGTCCACCATCAAAATGTAATATTATTTGTTTACAACTATTTATAAAGTCATTCTCAGTGACTCCACTACAAATTCTGTCTAACATCACAATGAGCACCACAAATTCTTTCAGCCCATTTATAYTTTTTTCCGCTAGCTTGGATTTTTGCAGCATTTCAGTTGGTGCTTTCACAGATGGTTTTGACAGTATCAGTTGCAAAAAAACACAAAAACAGGTCCTTTGGACTGGGGAGACAGCAGATTTACCTGCACTCCAGGAGTTCTCCGAGGCTGAAAGCGCCTCACAAAAGGTGTTGGGTCTGCATCCTCCTCGCTATTCCACTGGCCATCGCGCATTTCTGCTCCTCCATTTTGGTTCTGCCTCAGCCAGGGGACACCTTGGCCTGGTCCCACTACATCGAACTCGATTTGATGTGGACCTCACGCGGACAGAGCCAATCCGCAACGCCGCCGCCACCACCACCAACTCCTCCCCCCTCCTCCTCTTCATGGAAAAAAACTGAAGGGTCATCCACCTGCAGATGTAGATTAGCTTGCATAATCTTGTGCAGTGCCACTCTACTCTGAATAATTTACTGTACATGTTCAATGCCAAATATCCATCCATTTCCATCCATTTTCTTCCACCTATCCGGGGTCGGGTCGCGGGGGCAGCAGATTCAGAAGGGAGGCCCAGACCTCCCT
>NW_013953376.1:18680-20479 GCF_001266775.1 Austrofundulus limnaeus
ACTCATTTCAGTTTCTTGTATCTGTGATCTTGTTCTTTCAGTCACTACCCAAAGCTCATGACCATAGATGAGGGTAGGAACGTAGACCAACTGGTAAATAGACAGCTTCACTTTCTGGCTCAGCTCCCGCTCCACCACGACAGACCAGTACAACGCCCGCATCACTGCAGGTGCAGCAGCAATCCGCTTATTGATGTCCCGCTCTATTCTTCCCTCATTCATGAACAAGACCCCGAAATATTTAAACTCCTCCACTTGGGGCAGGACCTCCTCCCCGACCTGGAGAAGGCACCCTACCTTTTTCCAGCTCAAGACCATGGTCTGGGATTTGGAGGCACTGATCCTCATCCCGGCTGCTTCACACTCAGCTGTGAACTGCTCCAGTGAGAGCTAGAGATCAGGATCTGATGAAGCCAATAGGACTACATCATCCACAAAAAGCAGAGATGTGGGCCTAAGGTCACCTAAAAGGATCCCCTCAACACCTTGGCTGTGCCGAGAAATTCTGTCCATAAAAATTATGAACAGAATCGGTGACAAAGGACAACCTTGGTGGAGTCCAACTCTCACCGGAAACAAGTCTGACTTACTACCAGCAATGTGGACCAAGCTCTGGCACCAGTCGTACAGGGACCTAACAGTCTGTATAAAAGGGCTTGGCAACCCATAMTCCTGGAGTACCCCCCACAGGAGTCCCTGAGGGGCACAGTTAAACRCCTTCTCCAAGTCCACAAAACACAAGTAGGCTGGTTGAACTCCCATGAACCCTCCAGTACYCTGCTGAGGGTGTAGAGCTGKTCCAGTGTTCCATGACCAGGAATCCGAGATTCAACTATCCAACAGACCCTCCTCTCCARGACACCTGAACAGACCTTACCAGGGAAGCTCAGAAGTGTGATCCCCCTATAGTTGGAACACACTCTGTGGTCCCTCTTTTTAAATAGGGGGACCACCACCCCGGTCTGCCAGTCCAGGGGCACTGCCTCCGACGTCCATGCGATATTGTATTCTATTAATATTAATAATAATATTAAGTCGCATCAACCAACACAACCCCACAACATCGAGAGCCTTAAGGAACTCCAGGCGAATCTCATCCACCCCACCAAGGAGTTTTTTTAACCACCTCTGTGACCAAAGCACCATAGATTGGAGAGTCTGACCCAGGGTCCCCAGGCTCTGCTTCCTTTTTTTCTTGGTAGATCACTTGCACCACACCCATTTTTTGTTTACACAGCAATTTAGCACTTATATTATGGGATCTTATTAAATCAGGCTCTAAGGGTCTAAAATTCTTAAACAGTGTTTGGACAGATGATTCGGTGGGAAGGCACACTTGTATGTTAAAATCTTCAGCAATTAAAACACTGTTATATTTTGGTGCAAGTCCTAAATGGAACACGTATATTAATCAAGATTGTAAACAACTGCATCTGAGGGAAAAAAAAAACAATAAATATCTGTTTACAGATCAAGTTCTTCACCTTTTCAACACACTAAATAGAAGTGATTATGATATGTTGAAGTTTGTGCTTGTTTTACTGTAGGAAGTCTCTACTTTGGAGCTAACCAACAATCTACTTCTAATGCTTGAATTAACCATTAGCTCACCAGTCTGTAAAACATTTTTTATCTTCAATAAGTAAGATATCATTTTTCTAAACATTTTTAAAGACTTCAGTTTAAAATTAAATCCAAATATCATGTTAATAGTCACTATTAAATTAAAGGGATCCATGATTAGTTGTAACATTAAACTTTATTTGATAAACATTTATTTTAACTGTAAAATAAAGACT
>NW_013953376.1:23180-25198 GCF_001266775.1 Austrofundulus limnaeus
ACAGGCGCGCCTGTATAACATCCTTTGTTTTTTCAAAAAACAAGTCAGATTTAGGAGAACTGTAACGCATCTAGTGTCTGAGGAAGAAAACGGAAGTGACGTCACCGGGGGGACGTCCCCTCAGCTAACTAGTAGGATTGTAATGGAAGAAAACGTACGAATAGATGGATATTTCTTGAAGTTTTCAGAGTTTTGACGGTTTTAAATAACAACGTCTTCACGTCATAGCCTATCGCAGGAGTTTGTTCAAACACGCATAAGGATGGTGGGTTTTTTTTAAGTTTTGATTCGGAGCTTCGTCTGAAATGTGTGTTGATGCAGGACAGATCCCTGATAAGTGGAGCCTACCGTCGGGTCTGTTCTGTGCTTTTGTCTCCACTTTAAAAGAGTCAATCGGTTGAGCGGGGTGCGCACTCATCTGTCAGCATCACCGAGCAGCAGCAGCATGGAGCTACAGCTGAGACCCGGTGTTCTGCTAGAACCACATCCAGCTGCAGTCAGATCACAGCTCACCGCCAGAGCTTGTGTTGTCAAGCAAAACAAGATTACGGTAAGATCCAAGTTAATATGTTTGGATGCATCTCAGTAATCCTGGTGGGGAAAAAAAACAGTTGAGCAGCTCCTCTGAACGAGATCTCCGGTTTCAACTCTCCTCCGGTCTGTTTTATCAAAGAACCCATCCAGACCTGCTCTGCTCAACCTTTTTTTAWAAACCCAAATTAATATTTATTGAAACCACTTAATCACAACATTTATATCATTTTAAAATCATGCCAAAGTAAAGAAAATATTTTGAAGGAAATTACATTTCCTCATGTGTCACTTCAATCTAATTTATAGCTAAAAGTACTCAGTCAATTATTTACTGTAGACAGAAAAATAAAATTAATAAAAATCGTAGCAGTCTATTAACAATACATAAAGTGTGTCTTGATTACATGGGACAGGTGCCTCCATAAAGTAATTAAAAGTAAATAAACTGTGCATACAGAACAAACAATTATTTTATTTAATTATTATTCTTTATTTATGTATAAATTTTTATTTTTATTTATTTTGCTGTACCATACCATGCTTTCATGTTGTTTCTTCTGTTCAGAGCTGATCATTTCTCATTTACTGTACATTTCAGGTCCTTGCTGATGCCACAGCAGAATATGAAAACTGTTCATTTTAGGAGCTGTTTATGGTAAAATTATCTTTTTTAAAATACGTTTTCTTTAATACTTTACATAACTTCTAGATGAATTCCTTTTTAAAACTGGGACAGATTTTTGAATTCATGTACACAATTACCATCTACAAATGTTAGTTTTTATTACATATCTTTCAGCTGATGTGGGTGATCTGATTGTCGTGTTTCTGTCTCTACGTGAAGACGAGTTCTTGGATGGAGCAGCTGGAGACCACAGAACAGAGAAGGTTGCCACTGAGCTCAGTGTGTGAAGGACCAGATAAACCCGGGCCGTGACAGACCACGTCACGCTTCAACACCAGCTGATTGTTTTGCCAACACATTTCTAAATTTTAATATTTTTATGTGTGTGCTATACAAGTATTGATTGTTGTTTTTCTTGTGACCAAGTTGTTCCAAATGAAATGAAGAGTATCAGTTGTTGCTGTTGCATTTTTTATTATTATTGAGCATCACATTTTGGTTGACACACGACAAAAATCAGTTAATTAACAGTCAGGTAAGTTGATGTAAGACTATATGTACTACTTGGTAAGGTCTAAACTCGATCATAACAGTAAATTAGTTACTCAGCATAATTAAAAACAACATATTGTCCATCTTGTAGCAGAAGTCTCTTCCTGATTTTGTGAATGACACAGGCAGGTATCAGTACTCTGCTTCACCTTGTCCTGCTCCTGATAGAAAACACTCTCCTCCGATGTTGTGATCACACACAGACACAGGCATCTGCCAAATAAAAAAAAATATTATTTTATTATTGTGATCAGCAGAGGTGTTGAGTCCCAAAATAAATTCCTCTGATGATCAGTTTAATGTACAA
>NW_013953376.1:29882-39198 GCF_001266775.1 Austrofundulus limnaeus
GGTCAGAGCTGTGAGGCACCGCACATTTTCACATCAAGTTTGGATTTTATAAATCACAACCTTTGCATGAAAAGAGGCATTTGCAAGTTTTATAAATCTGAMCCCTGGTCTTTATCTGCACTCCCTTCCAGGACCACATTCACTCCAGGCTCTGGAAAACCTTTGCCTTAAAAACAAATACCCCAGGAGGTGTAGCTTTCCCTTTTCTGATTTCTTATACCAGAGAATAACATTGTAGTTCTGAATACTGTGGGAACAGCTGAAGGTGACTGGTTTTCCTGCATCTGCTTGGATTTAGGATGGAGTCTGTTTGACTTGGTCACTGAGAGAAGAGCCTGTAGAATAAAACAAATTAAATCAWCATTTACTGATATATCAGGGTGACAAGTTAAAATGCAAGAATAGTTGTTTACAGCTGGAGTGTGAACAGAGTCAATTACTGAGATAATAAAGGTTATTTGAAATATACAGACCTGAAACCAGCACAGTGTTGAACACAATAATTATTAGACTAYAATTTATGTTGTCATAAATGCTGACAATCTATCTGTTAAAATAAATAAGAAATGTGATGCTTCATAGATTAACCTRAGTCTTTTGAGCTCCTCCTTCGAACTCTCTGATGGTTCAAATGAAGACTTGCTCTAAAGTGGGCGGGGTCTGTAGTTTCAAAGCATTATGCAAGATCCAGTTTAACCTCATCAAAGGAAGTAATGCAGGTGTGTGGAGCTGTGAGGTTTTTGTTCTGAGGAGCTGTTATATGCAGCACTGTGGTAACGCACAGCACAGAAGTATACCGCACTGCTGTTCACACTCAGGTCTTTAATTGTTAAAGTGCAGGTCTGGTCTTTATTTGCACTCCCTTCCAGGACCACGTTTACTCCAGGCTCTGGAAATGGTGCGTCTCCATACATGTATCCAAGGAGCTGCATCGGATGCTGCTGCGATTGTTTGTACCACAGGATCTGATCATAGCTCTGGATACTATGAGAACAGTTGATTTTAGCTGTTTTTCCATCGTCTGTTAGGGTTTCTACTGGAGTCTGGACAATTTGCCCACTTAGAGAGGAACCTGTGGAAAACACAACAAAAACACCCAATTAGTCAGCAGCAAGTTCAACGCTGGTAAAATCTGGAGAAGAACAAGCTTTATTAACGTATAATCTGTTGTAAAAATCTGTAAAACCTTTTTAAGATTTTACCTGAAACCAGTATGCCATGTAAGATTATGCAGTAGAGAAGGAACAGCATCATTTTGTTCATTTWTTTCTGCTCCTGCTTCCCTAGCTGTTAGAGGAGAAACCTGAGGTGGGTGGTGTTTGTTTCTCCTCCTCCTTTTCTCTGTTCTGATACTTGTCATGTGTCAAAAAATCATTCAAATATACAAGTACATTACTGGATCAATACGAGACCCACAAAGCCAAAAAAGGCATGAGGACCAGAAGCTTGGAGTCTAAAATATATAGCTATCACTTAAGCTTATCACTTATTATAAAAGGTACTTTGACATATGTGGGTCAGATCCTAAATTTTTACCTTTTCTCTGTCTTTGTTCTTTTTGAGAACATCATACAGCAGATCATCGGCAGATTGCAGTGGGGCTGGCCATTTTCTCTGGTTTAGCGATCAATATATTCATACAAAAATAAAACATCATGTCTGCTCTGCCTTTTTATCAGTTTAAAAATTAAAAAAACTGTCTAAAACAGATACATACATCCTTTTGTAAAGTTTTTTAAAGTCAGATGCAGAAGATTAAAAAATAAGACTAATTTTTTCTTTATTTTTATTCAACAGGTGATTATTAAATGAAGGCAGTATGTATAAAGTACTCAGAATAAAAAGTACTAAATAGTCTTAAACATTCAATGCATTGTGGCCTTGTAATTACACTATTTAAAAGGGTCTTCTCAGAAGATAAAAGTTGCCCACTTGTTCTATAAGATGTAAACGACACAATTTCACCTGATGGAGCTTGAGACCCTTGACTGTTTGTATTTTTTAGTCATTATAACTTTTCTTTTTGACATTAAAACTGTCACTACTGGGATTTTTTTCAGCTGTCAACATAAAAAAATGTTGTGAAACACTGCCCCCTAATGGTTAAAGTTAAACGGCATCTGACTCTTGTGTGACACAACTCTCCTCTTCTCGGTAATCTACTTGTGGTTTTATTGTTGCTCCTTTAAAACTGGTGTTTCCAAACTTTTCCATGCCGTGGCCCCCCAAACAGCATTCACTTCTGGGCGGGGACCCCTAATGCAAGCCCACAAACAATGCTACATAATATGCAAAGAAAGAAGTTTTTCTGAAATATGAAATATTCTCAGAAGTGTTCCAAGTGGGACTGCTTCAATTGAGAGATGGAGCCCAAAGCATCATGACAGCTGCTCCTTGTGAAGTAGTGCGAACATTTCTGTAACTCCCACCAGGAGCTTTTTTGATCACTTTATAATCTTTCTGGAAAAAGGATGGGCTTTGTTTTTCACCTGCAGTATGTACTGTATGTGTCACATCCTTGCAGGCTTTGATTCAGTACATTTAGATGCAGGAAAATGTCTTAAATATTTCTTGAAGCTGAATGTCACAAAGACCAAGTAGTTGTGCTGTGGGGGCAKAGATAAAGATGCCAGAACATCAGCCCCTCAGGGACAGCAGGTCTTGATACTTTGGGACAGAAATTGCCATTTGGCTGTTTTTTAAAGACTCCGTTTAAAAAAAAAAGCACATCAGCATTTTCACCTTCAAGAAAAACATTTTAACACTGGTTTAWAAATCACTTATTGAATCCACCATCGCTTTCAACATTTTACCCTWGTACAACTTTCTTACTGTGAAACACAAAACCAAATTGTCACAGATCAAAAACCAGGCCAGCAAAATAATAGGTTTACCTCAAACCTCTTTCTGAACTGCACAACCAGTTTTGATCAGGAAGCCACCCTGACCACAGAGGACCAGTTTCATCCTTTCCATCATTCATTCCACCTGCTCCCATCAGGCATAAGATTTAAAGTAGCTRTGGCCCAGAAAGCAATATATAACAAGTTATTTATTCCATTTGCAATATCCACCYAAAATAATTTWAAAATAAGTAATGTWCTTTTACRTCTTTTTAACRGTTGCTTTTAACAGTCCCCTTTATCTCATTATCTGTGTCTTTCTGCTTTAGTTTTTCTAGTGTTTCTGTGTTCCCCTGTGTATCTCWGCCCTGWTGTCATTCCTCCTGCCCTGCCCAAGATCAACTGTTTCCTCTTGTGTCTCCTCCAGGTGTTTCTTGTTGTCTCATTAAGTTCKCTCWTTATATTCTGTGTCCTGTCCTCTGTGTCTCATCCGAGCATTGTGCTGTTACCAGTGTGGTGTCTTCGTGCTTTCTCCTGAGCTTCTCGTGAGTTTTGTGCTGCCTCACCAGCCTTTTGATTTGCTTATTAAAGCTTTTTGTTACATTTTGCATCCTCGCCTGCACCCTGGGTTTTTTCCTGCTCACACCTCACAGAATGATCAAGCCCAGCCAAAGGCAAGATTTATTTTTCTGGTTTACCTCTTTTTTGAGAGYGGAGGAGCTCTGTCACCTGAGTCCCCCATAGCCTGTTCTCCTCCCTCTGCTTTGAAGGAGCTTGTCCCATCCTTGCCACYGTGGGAGGACCAGGTGACTCACCCGCTGATCAGTGGATCACTGATGATCCTCCAGTAGTCCTCCACTCTCTCTGCAAAACAACTCTTCTACCGATAGATTGAGGATGATATGGTGAGGTGTCCCGATCTGCTGTTCTTCCCCGGCCACCAGAGGGTCAGCATTTACACYCAGAGGATCCTAGCTCTCCCACCCCTGTTGCTCCTGAGATTTTAGTGTCCGAGTCGGCAGTTCCTGTTCGTGAGTAGGCAATTTCTGTAGTTCCTGAGTCTTTTGTTCCTGGGCCTGTTGAGTCTTCTTAGTCATTTGGTTCATCTGTGTCTCCTGAGTTGGTGAGTCTCGAGTTGGCAGTCCTTGAGGTTTGTGGGTCGGCTGCCAGTACCTCTTTGACATCTGGGTTGTCTGCCGTCGCCTCCACGTCACCTGGGTCATCGGCCATCGCCTCTTTGTTGCCTGTGTTCTCCATCATTGAGACTCTGGCTTCATCAACCTCCGCCGTCTCCTCATTGCCTCTTGCCTCCTCCCTTGGCTCTTCGTCTGCTCCCGCCTCCTCCCTTGGCTCCTCATACTCTCTAGCCTCTTCCATTGGCTCATCATATTCTCCAGCCTCCTCCCTTGGCTCCTTGTCTTTTTCTGCTATGCTCTTGGGCCTTGGGTTTTYCCCCGGCCMTCCTCCAGATCCTCTGCCCCATGTTGGATGGTCTTCAGGCCGTCCTTCTAAACTCTKTGTTTTGTTCTGAGTCCCCCTGTGGTGTCTATGTTCCCTGGGTCTCATGCCTCCCTTTTCGATGTCTTGAGCCATCATTGGGGTGGGGGCRCTGTCATAATCAGTGTCTTTTTGCTTTAGTTTTTCCTCCCTTGGCTCATCGTCTGCTCCCACCTCCTCACTCTGGTTCCTCTACCTATCATCTGAAAATAAAAGGAACTATGGATTTGGTCAACTGGCCTCTGAACGCAATCAATGCTATTTTTTCTACACTGAGATTAGAGCGTGGGGAGCACAGCTGTGCGAGTAGAATGGTGGCGGCTGGGTGAGTGTCTGGCTCTTGGGGGTGGAACCACATCTGTCTGGCCCTGCTTTCCATTGAAGACATGGAAGATCTGTATATATTTGGATTCATGATAACTGGATTCCTGCTGATCGGTTGTGGAGGAGTCCTGTTTATTGGAAAATGAAAGTGATCCTGACAGCAGTCCAGGCCTGTGAAAAGCTTTCGACCTTGGATGGAGTCTCCCATACTGGAAATGCACAAACTCAAATGTTGGGGGATATGTCGCAAACTGGATGTGATTCTGATGAGGATCACAGTTCAGCAGGGTGACCGTGAGGAGTAAGATTACACCTGGGTGAAGTTTCAGACGGAAAGAGAGGTGAGGAGGTAATGAAATTGGAACATTGGCTTTTTCACCATCACAGAGATGCAGTTAAGACTAAAAGCAGAAAAATTCAGGCTGCTTGCCCCCAAAACAATTATGTTTATCTTTTTGGATCCCTACAGCTGCTGACCTTGGTTTGCCAGCTATCAAATCTYCCTGGATGACATGTGAGATAAAAGCCTTGACCCCCCCATCCCTACCCGTTTCACTCGTGGGTGGATCAGTCTGGAGGCCGAGATGGGTGGAGACAGAGAACTGACTCTGGTGATTTGTGCTTTTGGTTAACAACAACTTGTTTTGGACTCTGGAGGTCTTTGACTGGTTCCAACACAGAGTACTAACCTGGAATGTCACCGGCTCTGCTGAACCCCACCCCCTCCCCTCATTAGCTGCCTTGCTATGTGAGTGGGTTTTTTTTAAGATGTTTCTGTTTTCTGTATAAAACACAGGATCAGAGCTCTTTTTTTGACTCACTTTTCCTATTATGTGTATTCCGAATTTTGAAAGGTAGCACACCTTAGTGYGAACGACCTTGGACATTCGTTCCCCCATGTTTGTTATGTGTGTCTCTCTGAACGGATGTTCTGAACTGCAAGTTCCCTGTCTGTGTTTATCACTGACAATGGAAATAAAGCTGATTCTGATTCTTTTGGCTCCTGCGGCCTCATCTGGCATGGGGGGGCGGGGGGGCCTCCAGGTCGGCCTCCTGACATTGGCCTCTGCGGCGAGGGTCTTCATAGCTGCCCACCTGAACTGTTTTATTCTGTTCCCAGGCCAGGTCTTGTCTGTTTGTTTTGGGACGTCAGGAGCTACCTCTTAATGCAGGGGCTATGGCATGTCATGGTCTGTGTTAATGTTGGTTCTATTTTGGTTTTCTGTCTTGTCCTTCTGTTTACTTCGTCCTGTCTTTGCTCCAGCCCCGCCCACTCTCACCTGTTCCTCATGTTTCTTTCCCAGGTGTTTCTTGTCTTCTCATTAGTTAGTCTTTATATTCTGTGTCCTGTCTTCAGTGTTTGTCGGATCATTGTGCTGTGCTCCCCAGCCTGTTTGGTTTGTTTCATGTTCCACATATTTCGTGCCAAGCCTGGTGAGTTCTTGAGCTGCTTTGACAGCATTTTTGCTTTAAATAAATTTGATTTTTTTTCCTTTTTTGAACCTGCCTGTGCCCTGGGTTTTTTCCTGCTCGAATCCTGACAACCTGATTTTTAAGAGCCAGCATCTGCCAAGCCCAGAGAGAGCAAAGACCACCTCCAGAGGACAGTGAGGAGGAAGCTAACACAACAGCCAGTATATAGAAAAGACGTTCGGATCATGATTATGCTGCTACTCCAGACTTTGCAGTTGTGGACTTATCGATGGAGGCAAATGCTCTTATCCAGGAGGAAATCCTCCAGCTACTGGAACAGTTTAAGAGCCTGACGCTGAGGCAGCTGTTCGGCATTCACTGTTTTGCTGCTTCCGACAAGAATATTTTTGATCTGTTTTATTGTTTTAGTTGTTTTTAGTTATGTTGCTCTCTGTTAAGCACTTTGTGATGTTTGTGTCTGTGAAAGGTGCTATAGAAATAAATTTTACTTACTTACTTACTTAACATTAGATTTTTCTCAAGGTAGGTGTGTGTGAGAGAGTGTTTGTGTTATACAGAGTATGAAATTATTTTAGGAAACTTCTTCATGAGTTTTATGAARAAGCGAAAACTTGTTAGAGAGTATATTACAGTGTAGACATAACCCGAGTGCTCCTCCCCTGCTGTATTGAGAGCAGCCTCTGCCTAAAAATCATTCCATGCTTTTAGTGCACCAACGTCGGGGCAACATGATCCAAACCACAATCARTTTAAAGTCCAGACTCTGCTCTTTCCAACAATATCAGTGTCATTGCTTTACATGAAAAATCCACAGAACAAGCAGCCAAGGAATAGTGAAAAAGGCTTAATTCTGGAGGTCTTACCTTTGTTTTTTTATGGGTTCAATCCGGTTTGGAGTAGTTTTTTCCACTTGGCTGGACTTTTGTCAACCTGTACGTCTCCTGTGTTAATGTTCGTATGTAATATGCAAATCCTGTACTGTGGACAGCAGCCACCGAGAGAAAATAACAAGAACACATATTGCTAAAGAAGGAATTTATTTGTTTTTCATTGATTTTCATGTGAACACTTTATTTACCTGGGAACCAGAACTGCAGAGCTGCCAAATTTAAGAAGATTTTGAACATAATTACATGGAAGCTGCTGATGGGCGTCACATTGCAWCAGATCAGAACAGCTTTCCGCTCTGAGGTTTTACACAGGAAGAGGAGGGTTTAATGCTGGTGTTCTTTGTTGAATTGTTGTCAACTGTTATGGACTGCTGCAGGTGGGTTCTTGTTCAGAGTATGTTCTTGTGCTGGTTTATTAATGTGGGTTTTTGTAAAGCTTAGAAGGAAACTGAGTCACTGTGTTACTGGCTGCACAGTAATAAACTCCGCTGTCTTCTGTGCTGAGTTTCTCCACATGAAGCTCAGATTTCTTTGAGCCGTCTCCACTCACACGGAAACGTTTGGTGAATCCATCTTCAAGGGTTGGGTTGGTATATAGAATATWCCCAATTAAATTTAGAGTAAAGTTGCCTGTCGTCTTCTGGTACCATAAAATTACATTGTATGTACTGACTGAATGGCTGCAGCTGATTGTTGCAGGACCCTGAGCAGTTCCTAAAATTGATGGTGGATCTTGATGAACGATGCTGCTCAGGGAAAAGGCTGTATTAAAAGACATTAAAACATAAGAATAAACAAGAAATTGTAGATTTTATTAAATTAAATTGAAATTAATTCCAAACCTACAAGAGAAGCAGAGAAGCAAAAGAGAGATCTTGCATTTGTTTCTGATCATGATGCTTTTGTCCTCTTCTTTGGCTCTGCAGTGACTGACATGCTGAGCCCCAGTCTGAGGTTACTGTTATAATACATGTGTATGTGATGCTGAGCACATGTTAGAGGATCATCTCAGAGGGGAGGAGTCACAACCTGGGATCATTTCAGCAGCACCTTCTTCACCTCACACTCTACATTCACTAATGAGTCTGACTTTATGGCACATTTGATAAACATTACGCTTTTAGAATCACTATTAAAAACTTATAAGCTGTTCTGTGATCAAAAACATACTTTTGTTATGTTGTTTTCTCAGTTTAATGTCCAAACTCCTCAAATTAAAACACTTCTTTTTCTTTTCAGTGTTTGAAATTCTTCAAAATACTGAGTGTGATTTGTTTTATGTTTTATTTTGAACATTGAGGTAAATGTGCCTGAATTTGACATGGAACATCCTGCACTACAGTAGTTTCATGGGAAAAACAACACACACTTGATAGAGGATCAAGACCCTTAAAYCAGACCAACAGTTATTTATTTATTGGTGCATTGATACATTTCTGCTTTTATCTTTATCTTTATTTAATTAACAGGGACAATGCATACAAAAACATAGAACAGATCAAGTCTGTAACTGATGCGTTGCACAAAGAGTTGTAATGATGATTGATGTTTGTCCTGTGTTGTCCTAATTAGTTCCTGTGGCAATTACTCCACCTGTGGGTGATTCACCTGATGACTGCCTGGCCTTTACAAGAGCTGCTTGGCAGTCTGATCTTCGCTGATGCGTCTCATCTATTTGGTTGTGATCGTTTTTTGGATTTTGGATTTCGTATCACCTCGTCATCTCAAAAGGAGTTTTCTGGAACTAAGAGGATTTTTAAGAACCTGGCCACTCTGTTGGAACACTTGCCTGCCTTTGGAAACACACTGTCTCTCCTACACATTGCTGCCTTTGGATATCAGTAAACATAGAAAACATTCATTTTCATCTACAAATTCTAGTTGCCCTGTTTTTCAAATACTCACCTGGACTCTTCACCTTCTTTCAGATTGGAACCTGGAACTCACCTGTAAATAAACACTTACTTTTTTTGTACTTTGTCTCAGTCTCGGTTTTTCTTAACATCACTCTTGTCTGACATCCTTAAGTTTGTCGAGTATATAGCTAATTTGCAACTCCAGTCCCTGGTTGGGCATTTCTACACAAATAAAGTACATACAGTTTATACATCCATATAAACTACAAATACACAAGCATGTCTGCCAAGAAATTCATAAAATCAACCCATACAGCTTACAAATTCATGCAATAAAAATTAATAATAGAAATCACACAAAACATAAAATACTCTGCAAAAACTGTCCACTAACCAAATTTTAAAATCTTATATCAGCCAAACAGTCTTTTTCTATCTTGTTTTCAGACTGATTTACTAAACAAGAACTGAT
>NW_013953376.1:39969-40928 GCF_001266775.1 Austrofundulus limnaeus
TCTGCCAGTGGAGTAAGAAAATTTTACTTTGTAAGATTCTTGAAATACTTGATTTGACTCATTTTTTTCTTATTTTAAGAATCAGTCTAAAAACAAGATCAAAAAGACTTTTTGGCTGGATATTAGATTTTAAAAGTTGGTAAGATGGACAGTTTTTGCAGTGTACRTAAGTTAGAATTCTAAAACAAACAGTTTGAATAACCTTARAACCTCTGAAAWTAACCATWCACATCCTCAGGTACCTCTCCATCCTCCCACATTAGCCAACGCACAGTAAAAATTATCTCTACAACACTAACACACCTACACAGACTGTTCTCATCATTAAATCTAAATAYTAAAAAYRATCACATCTTTGGTTTTCCTTTADCCAAGATTTAGTCATGTGGATGAATTTTTTWAATTCAAACGTAGCTTTTATTTGCAGAGGCAATAAGTTCCATAATATTGTGCTTTTGTATGAAAAGGTAGTCTGACCAAATGAGGTTGTATATAGGGGAGCTCTACAGTTCTGTTGTAATGATCCTCTAGTGACCCTGTAGCTGTTTTGCCTTTGTATAAATGAACTCAATGGATCAGGAGCTAACTTATTAAGACATTTAAACATTAATTTAAGAAAACACAAGTTAAAAAACTTTCAAAAGTCATTCAATTATGCATTTTATTTATAATTAAGTCATTTTCAGTCTTCCATACAAGGGCCTCCTACAAATACTGTTAAACATACAGATGTGACCTTAACAATTAATTAATATATAGTATTKTTTTGTTTGTCTCCATGTGTCCATGTGATGGACTTGAGACCTGTCYATAGTGTCCCTCACCTCTGTGACATTGACTGCTGGACATAGACTGCTCTCTGTGACCGACAAAGGAAAAAGAGGTTAAAGAAGATGGATGGATGGATGGATGGATGGATGGATGGATGGATGGATGGATGGATGGATGGATGGATGGAT
>NW_013953376.1:42569-44812 GCF_001266775.1 Austrofundulus limnaeus
GTATTTTTACAGTCTTTATTTTACAGTTAAAATATGTTTATAAAATAAAGTTTAATGTTACAACTAATCAGGGATCCCTTTAACTTGTTAACAAAGCTTAACCAGTTGCACCAATGTCAAGCCACAGGTAAACAAGGCAACTATTTCWAGGAGTGGGGCTGGGGGTAACTTAGCATTTCCTTACAGGCTCAGAGATGTAAAATAAACGTGAAGCTGAGTTTTTTATGGACAATCTGTAAAACAGTTTTTATTCTGTGATATTTTAATGCAGAGTAAAAAAAATGAGGCAGATACGTACATAAGAACGTTGGATACAACATTTATTTCTGATMAGAGTGACTGCTGCTCAGAAACAACAGATTAAATAAGCTTCACTTCTAGCCTGGTCGGGACCAGGTTAGTTTCAGAGAACCAGTTCCTCTTTTGTGCAGCTGAATCATGGATTAATTCATTCAGGATAACATGCCTCTTCTGYTTATATAAGTCTTCTCTAAACTGTGACACCAACAAAATGAGAAAGTTTCAGATTTGATTTGATTCCAGACATGTCAAAGTCCTTGAATACATAAAASTCAACATACCTTTTCACAYATCTACAAATAATGAAACCACTTAGACAAATTACACACAAATGAATAAACCCATAAAATAATACACACCCGATGTGCACACACCTATCTGTGTACACCTACCCAGATACATATACTCACATGAAGCACATAAATCCCAACAACATGTCTAAAAGGAGGTAGGAAGAAGTAAAAATTATTTTATCCTACCTGATTCATCATTTCATCTGGTTTTCTGAATCTTATCAATTTGTTATGAAAACAAAACAAACAAAAGAAGAAGAAAATAAAAATGCACATATAAAGGAATACATAAGGTAATCCAATATTATTCTAATACTAGATTTCACAACTTTATTGTTATAAATCTATTGTTATCAGTGAAAAACCAAACAAAACTAAAATGAAACAAACCTTGCTTTGTAATGGATCTATAGCTCCCCCTATAGATAAATGAACAATGATTTTTGTGTAGCAGCAACAGTTGTGTTTTTGTGCAGCTCTTTAAATCAGCTGCATCACTGTGTTGGCTCACTGCACAGAAATACACTCCGCTGTCTTCAGCCTGCAGCTGCGTCACTGTCAGAGATCCAGTCTGAGCGTCTTTCTTCTCTGCTGGGAATTTATCCTGCGTGAAGCCTTCTTCATACTGATGTGGAGGAGTTGGAGTGGTCAGAACGATTTGTTTCATTGTTTTTCCTGGCAGCTGTTGGTACCAGTACATCTGCCAGTATGTTGCACCCTTAGTGTGACTACAGTTCATTGTTGCAGACTGACTCTGGTTCCTCCACAGCAGAGGACTCTGGGTCACACCACTCCCATCACTTAAACCTGCAGGACCGTTACAGAAATCCCATCAATGAGCAGAAACAATAGAAAGATGAAAATAAAAGTAGGTGTATGAAGTGAAGCTGAAGTAACAGCTTCTTCACACGATAAAGTTCATAAAGTAAATCCAATCCAGAACAGAGCTGTACAGAATTGATCTTAATCTTAATTTAACCTCAAATCAGATTCCACAGTTAATTTTTGAAATACCTGATTTCCACAGAAAACAGACCGACAGTGTGAGGAGTCTTTGTTTGAAGGTGATGACATCCATTATTTGCTGCACAATCATGAGTGTAGAACAGTTATGAGTAGCAGGTGGGAGAGTCATGAGGCTTTCGCTGATTGGCTAACGTTACGTTCAGGGCTGTTTTCAGTGTCGTAGCATGAAGAGCTCWTCTCACAGGTGTCACACTTTTGTTACAAAATAATGTTTAACGTAGTCAAGGAAAAAAGCCTGAACAATTTCATCAACTTTTGATTGGTTCCCCTGGATCAAAGTTTTAAAAAGGAATAGGTGTGTTTGTTTAAAAGCATTAACTGGTGAAGACCATTTTTACTATTTTTTTTCCAATTACCAGGTCCACATTTAGAATAGAATGACATTTCAACTCTACAACTACTGACCTCATACTGWTTCTCTTTGTAAAGTACTTTTAAATGTGGACTAGTTTGATGYTTAGTGTTACTGTATGAATACAAATTCATTTGAGGATTTTACCTGACAAGGTATTTTCATACAGAGTCTGACTAAAGCAGAATGAGATCGTTCTTCATTTCAGAGAGTGATCAGGTCTATCCTGGGAGAGAGAGAGAGAGAGAGAGAGAGAGAGAGAGAGAGAGAGA
>NW_013953376.1:46450-47714 GCF_001266775.1 Austrofundulus limnaeus
GTTGTCACCATAAGTCCAAAAGTTGTCACCATAAGTCAGATAACATAGGTATATGTTCTGTATATAAAGAAAACTATCACTTCTTCAGTGATAGAGCTTTAAACACTGCCACCAACTGTTCAGGAGGATTATTACACCCCTAGAGGTTGTTTCACTGTGGAAGAGGTGTGTACAGCAGGGTGGCCAATGGGGTGGCCATAGATTTGTGGTGGCCATGGCCACCTCCTGGCTCCGCCCCTGTCCTGAAGGCCTAACGTCCTGCATGGTTTAGATCAGGGGTTTTCAAACTGTGGGGCACGCCTCCCCTAGGGGGAGCCAGTGGTCTTCAGGAGAGGCATGAGGTGAATCAGGAAGTAAGAAAATCAATGTAAGGCTTACACTGCAGGTCTTGTGTTTTGCTCAGGTCTTTAAATTATTTATTTTTGTGTATTATATAAACAGGTTTTTAGACGAGGTCAGACCCAGAAAGGCAGGCAGGCAGGCTCGAGAAATCACAAAAAGTTTTTATTAAATAAAAGGCCAGCGTGGCGGCGATTAAGATAAATAAACAAAGGAGCAACATGGGAGGACAGTCAAGGTGAACCAAATGATGAACGGATGAGGAAGTGGTGAAAGAGAACTGGTTAAATAGCAGCAGGGTTGAGTGGAAAGTGGAAACAGCTGGGTGATTACTGAGTACAGACAGGTGTGAGAACGAATCAGGAGAAGGCAGAGCTGAACTGAGGAAAACATGGTAACAAGAACACAGACCACCAGAGAAAGACAGAACACAAGACACAGATCCTAACAGTATATCACAATATTATTAAAATGTAACTTCAGGATGAACCATTCAGAACAGAACAGTATGAAAAGTTCAGAGGTTGTTTTGCACAGAAGTAGTGAGATCACACAGCGGGCTTTGTTTGAGGAAGTAAAAACACAAGCTACAGGTGTTAGTGTGTTTGATTCTGAAGATCTTGTGCAATCAGAAACAAAAAAAAAAAATTATCTGAGCTGCTTGTGTATGGAGGTAAATTTGTGTTTTTATTATTCAATCCAACAAAAAGCATCTTCAATCAAAAAAAATTTTCAATCAAAAATATTTTTCAACCAAACAAAAAATAAATTCAATCAAAAAAATTATTCAATCAAAAATATTTTTCAACCAAACAAAAAATAAATTCAATCAAAAAAAATTTTCAATCAAAAATATTTTTCAACCAAACAAAAAATAAATTCAATCAAAAAAATTACATTTTCAACCAAAAAAATTATTTCAACC
>NW_013953376.1:48377-54731 GCF_001266775.1 Austrofundulus limnaeus
GGTTGAAATAATTTTTTTGGTTGAAAATGTAATTTTTTTGATTGAATTTATTTTTTGTTTGGTTGAAAAATATTTTTGATTGAAAATTTTTTTTGATTGAATTTATTTTTTGTTTGGTTGAAAAATATTTTTGATTGAAAATTTTTTTTGATTGAAGATGCTTTTTGTTGGATTGAATAATAAAAACACAAATTTACCTCCATACTTTTATCAAGGTATTTATGTATCAAAAGTATAGAAAAACAAATAGAAAAAACAGAAATACTTGACAATTACATTACAAAAACAAAAGTTATAACAGAACTTGTAACTTTGATTTGAAATTTGTAACCGTGTGCTTGTAATGTGCAGCAGTGAACTTGTAAATGTAATATTTTTAATCACGTACACACAAAAAACAGCAGTTACACCTCTTCAGATTATGTACAAGTACACAAATAGTATCTACAAGTTGCACATCAAAAACCTGTAACATTCACAACTTTGCAACAATTGCACCAAAACAAATGTTGCATAAATGAGTTCACACTTGTGTATTAATGTCTTGCCACAAACAATCTTGCCACAAAATAAGAGCAACATGACTGATGCTCTTATTTTGAAATGTAACCGTGAGTTCTTTGTTAAGAGAAGAGGAAATGAAAAGCAAAGACATCAGGTCCAACAGTGGCAGCGTTTTCATATAAACATTTAATAACAGCAGCTAACATAATCAGCCAGCTGTTATTATTCCCAAGTGTTCTGTTTACCTTGGTAACAACAACAAGGTCATGAAAATAAATAATAATATGAAAGTCTGATGCTAGAAAAGTAAGCTAATGATATAAAGAAATGCAGTGGTGGGCACAGTTCCCCTAAGGAACTAATAGGGGAACTAATTTCCAGATTAGTGCTTTAGGGCTTTTGCTGATTTTGAAATTTATTAGTGGATTAGCGCTTGCTAAATTTATAAGCAYTAACTGAGGTCTATAAATGTTATTGATCAACATTATTGTTAACAGCTGAGGGTGAAAACTGTCACTCATTTTGTTCATATGTGTCACTGATCCACCAGGTGATAATATTTGTTCATGTGTTGACTGGCTTATTTTAGTGCTTTACGATTAGCTTTTACTAAATTTTCAGTGTGTTGGTACTTTAGAATTAGGGGACCTAAACATCTTAGTTAGTGCTTTACGGCTAGTGGAACTGATTTTCAGATTATTCCTGTCCACCACCGAAGAAACACCTAAACATCGATCATCCAATCAGGTGGTGTGTTTGAGGTGTTACGATTGAACTTGGTTGCGTAGAACCCCAAGATGCAGAACTGAGTGAGGTGGCAAAAAGTGCTTTATTAAAACAAAAACAAAAGTGCCGACGTGGCAGCAAACAAGAACATGGGCTTTGGACAGGAACATGACATCAAACAGTWAAYAAGGATCTGACAAACACTAAAGACATTGAACAGAATATAAAGGGAAAACTAATGAGCTAAAACAAGAAACACCTGGGTAAGATACATGAGGATCAGGTGTGAGTGGGCGGGGCTGGAGCACAGGCAGACAGGAGGAAGAAAACAGGAGGACCATGACAGAAAAATCAGAATAAAGTCAAAATAAAATATGAAACCAGACAAAACATAACGAGTAACGTAATGTCATTAAAAGGTTAATCTAATTATTTAAATATTTAAACCATTCCCTCACCTAAAATATCAATGAAAATACAAATCAAACAGCAATGCAAGAGGCTGAGAGCACTCGYTGCAGGACTAATTCAAAAACATTATAATAAAAGCACATAAGGGAAATGAAAATGGTAAAAACTTTCATCATATCAGCACTTGATAAATCTCTGTAACTAAGGTTTTTAACAAAAGTTAAGRGTGCAGCTTACACTTAAATGATCTTTTTGAATCTCTCTGCTTCAAGATAAGCAGATAACTGGAGGTTTCACTTTGTTTGTCACAAGAGGACAGGAAGACTAACCACAACATTCTGTGAGTGGTCAACACAACCTGGTTTTATTGTTTCTGCTTGGTTGAACGGCCTGACTGCACAGTAGTTAGAGCTGCTGCCTTACATGGGTTTTCTTCAGGTACTTTGGTTTCCTGMCAAGACCAAAAACATGCATGATGGGTTAACTGGTAACTCACTTGTGTCTGTACAGTGTATGTGAGAGTGTGAATGTTTGYTTCATTTGTCTCTATGTGCCACTGGAATGGACTGGAAACCTGTCAGGGTGATAAAACAACCCATGTTGCCACATTTATATAATGTGTCACAACCTCAATAACACAATTTCACATAATATACAACTTATTAACAAGATTATAGCTCCCCCTATAGGTTATTACAGACACTGGTCTCTTTTTTTTCCACTGTGGCAGCAACAKTTGTGTTTTTGTGCAGCTCTTTAAATCAGCTGCATCACTGTGTTGGCTCACAGCACAGAAATACACTCCGCTGTCTTCAGCCTGCAGCTGCTTCACAGTCAGAGATCCAGTCTGAGCGTCTTTCTTCTCTGCTGCAAATCTGTCCTTGGTGAAGCCTTCTTCATACTCATGTGAGCTGAAGGTTGTTGTGAAAACTATTTGCTTCATTTTGTCCCCAGGCAGCTGTTGGTACCAGTACATCTGTCGATAAGAACTGTCCTTGGTGTGACTACAGTTCATTGTTGCATTGTCTCCCTTATGTTTCCACAGCTCAGGTGTTTGAGTTACATCACTCCCATCAATATAATCTGTGTGAATAAAAGATGGTATTTTTTTTTCTTTCTCATATAGTGTTTAAGAATATTATACAGTAAAACCTGAAACTTCATTAAAAGCTAATCGTACAGATTTACCTGATATCCACAGCAGAATGACTGACAGTGCAAAGAGACTTTCTTTGAACACGATGCCATCCATCATTTGCTCTACAGTGTTGGRCTGCTGTTGTCAGCTGTAGGGGGTAGAGCCATGTGACATTTATGCAGAGACATTTTGTGACAGGATTTATGTGGGCGGTTTAGATGTTTACTGCTGAGGTGGCTCTGGAGACCCCCCTACAGAGCCTCAGAAGATTCACATACTGYAGGGATCGGCAACTGAAATGAGGGAAGGGGTCTCGATTTTTTGTTAACACTACCAGAGGGTACACTTCCCTAAATGTAATATAACTGCCATTTTAAAAGTGTTTCTGAGTGCAGTGACTTAACATATTTCATGCTCAAATGCATGTGTAACAGTTGTACTCTTGGTTAATAAATATGAATAAAAAACATTTGAAGCAAACAAAAAATAACCACTTAATGTGATTTAGTTTTATTCAGTGCAAAGGGCTCTTACTGTCATGAAAATAACACACAAATTCCCATCATTGTGGTTCTGGTACATTGTTTTTAAATTGAAGTTGGCTATGATGTTAGCCCTTGTGAATTCAGTAAACTTCTCATAGTTTTGTGCAACATGTTGTATTGATAACTAATATTAAAATCAGGGCTGTGAAATTAATCGAGTTAACTCTGATTAATTTTAGTGCTGCATGGGCATAGATTAAACGTTTTAATCGCGATTAAAATTTACAATCACTTTACTCTTGTTACGATTGAGCTTGGCTGATTAGAACCCCAAGATGCAGAACTGAGTGAGGTGGCAAAAAGTGATTTATTAAAACAAAAACAAGAGGCTGACGTGGCAGCAAACAAGAACCAGGGATTTGGGCAGGAACATGATCATCGAACAGAGAACAAGGATCTGACAAAGACTGAGGACAAAGGACAGAMTATAAAGGAAGAACTAATGAGGTAAAACAAGAAACACCTGGGGAAGAAACATGAGGATCAGGTGTGAGTGGGCGGGGCTAGARCAAAGGCAGACAGGAGGAAGAAAACAGGAGGAAAAGACAGAAAACTTAGACTAAATCATAAGCACAGACACAAATCATGACAACTCTGTCTGAATCTGTAGGTTTGTATATTACAATRCACTCAGTGCATCATGTCAGGTCATGTTTGTAAATGAGAAGTGATTCTCAAACAGTTTACCTGGATAAAAAAAGTTAAATAAATTAAATTATTAAAACTCCATGTGTAACACATTTTGTAGTTTTTTTTTCCTTTTTGTCTTCTTATGGCTTATTTTATTTTATTTATTTATGTTTTGCTGACAACTGTGACATAGTATCTATCTTTCATTCCTCATCTAGTACTATAGTAGTAGTATGTAGTAGTAATAACTCAAGTAATTTATTTTACCAATATGCAATAACGTTTTATATTAAGTTTAAGATTAATCCTGATTAATTCACAGCTACCTTGGAATTAATAGATTAAAAATTTTAATCATTTGACAGTCCTAATTAAAATCATTCATGGCAAACAGCGTCTCTAAGCTGCGTCTGAGTATTAGGGCCATTTATTACAAGAATAAAATTGGTATTATTAGATTAAAGTCATAATTTTATGAGAAAAAAGTTAYAATATTACGAGACTAAAGTCGTAATTAGGGCTGTGAAATTAATCGAGTTAACTAAAATATACAATCACTTTACTCTGGCTGAATATGTAGGTTTGTATATTGCAGTGCACTCAGTGCATGCCAGGTCATGTTTGTAAATGAGAAGTGATTCTCAAACAGTTTACCTGGATAAAAAAAGTTAAATAAATTAAATTATTCAAAACAACTCCATGTGTAACAAATTATGTTTTTTTTTCTTTTTGTCTTCTTATGGCTTATTTTATTTTATTCATTTATGTTTTGCTGACAGCTGTGACCTTAGTATTTATCTTTCATTCCTCATGTAGAACTCATTTAGAATGAAAATCCTCTAATTCTTGATTTAACCTCATTATTCTGCACAAACTTTAACTGATTCAAATATGTTTGGAGCATTTTCTTAGGTCCTATTTTATATTCAAAAAATTACGTCTAAGCATCAACTTTGTTTTCTAAATAAAAACATTAAAAACTAATTAATAACTCAAATAATTTATTTTATCAATATGCATTAGAAATATGTATTAAATTTAAGATTAATCATGAATAATTCACAGCTACTTTGAGGATTAATCAGATTAAAAATATTTATCGTTTGACAGCCCTAGTTGTAAAATTAAGAGAAAAAAAAGCCATGTTATGAGGAAAAATGTCATAATCTTACAGGACAYGTCCATTTTCTGTTCCTGATTTTTTTTTTATTAATTTCCTCAACATTTTCCTCACATGGACAGTCATGCGTTCATGAAGTAGTCCACGATGACTTTTCTGGTCATGTTAGTGTAAAATGCTTTTATCCAAATTACGTGATGACTAAATCTGTCAATGCAGCCATTAACTGCAATACAGCTTCAGTTTATCATATAGTTGTTTGCACARTTGTTTCAAAGTCTGGCTACTGATAATTTGATGCTAATGTGTAAAAGATTAAGTATTTATTTTAACTGATACTAAAGAACAACTTCACAAGTAGCTGAACAATCAGTTTAATGCATGTAAAGGTTCTCGTAATATTATGACTTTATTCTGGTAATATTACAACTTTTTTCAGAATACTATTACATTTTTCTTGTAATATTACATTTTTTCTCATATTATTATGACTTTATACTTGTAATAAAAAAAAATATAGTCTTATTGTGTGACCCTAATACTAAGTAGACTAAACACAAGGTTTACCTTGAAATACTATATACAGATAGTCGGTCTCCCATTTCACCTTAAACATGATTTTATCCTTTTTTCTTTCCTCTGTCCATGATCATGTCTAAACATCTCTTCCTCACCCACAGAGAAGACGTGTGCAAGGTGGTTTCTGAGTATAAGCTGCCATCTAGTGGCAAGCTTTGTCATTACGAGCAATTTAGTGCCACTAAAAAATTGATGTAGTTGTGTAATCTTTAAAAATTAATCTAAGAGCTTATTTGAGTATGGCCTGCAGGYCACAAGTTGCCCATTCCTGACATACAGTGAATACTAAAACTACTTATGTATCTACAAGCTTGGTGGACCACTCATAAAAACCCAGGGCTTTTCAACTGGCAGCCCGCGGGCCTCATCCAGCCTGCGAGTGACCAACAYATGGCCCACCAATTGGTTCATTCATCTTTTAAGTCCAAACCCCCAGTTTTCTACTTTAATTACAAGTTATGGAGTTTAAACGTAAATTCAACTGTGGAAGACTCATAACCTCACCTGCTCCTGCAGACCTCCTCGTCTCAAACCCAGCTTCGTCCAATCAGCTCCTGTCTGCCAGTAAATCAAAGCCAGTCATCTCCATCGCACAGTCTGTATGCCAGCTGACTGTCAGGTTTACTCGCTTTCCAAAACATGGAACATTCATTATAACGATTCAGATAAAAAATAATTATAAAATGTTTCAAAATAAAACA
>NW_013953376.1:56985-62601 GCF_001266775.1 Austrofundulus limnaeus
CATCTTTTACAGCTCCTAGAGAACCACTGCTCACTTTCCTGGAGTGCTGTGTGTGAGTGAAGACAGTGGGGATGGGTGACAGCCAGTAACAAAAAATACATAAATAGCAACAAATCAATTTTGGATTTGAATCATTACCTACATTTTAAATCCAATGAAGCAAGAATGTTAAATAAACTGAACATTAATCTGTCTATTTAATGGTATTTCCACAGCTGTGGTCTTGACTGGTCTTGAAATAAAATTCCGAGTCCTCAATGTCCGAGACCGAGACAAGACCAAGACCATCAAAAAGTGGTCTTGAGACCGGTCTGAAGACCAAGACCAGTTTCAAGTACTACAACACTAACATAATGCATTTCGAAAAACTCAAGTAGACCAAAGTACTTCAGAGGTAATACAATATCATAAAGTATAATATGAATTGATAAATATCTGTATATTGAATGTTAATTTAAAATGTATCTTACACAGATTTTCAAAATAAATTTTATTACTGTATGAYAAGAAGCAAAAAAATCATTCATGCTTTAAGTGTTTTTCATGTTAGAGGAGCAATTTACAGTAGATTTTAATTAGTTTATCAGTTTTATCAGGGTCATGTGTTTGTGGTGTGACAAGAAAAAAAAAGAAATACAAAATTTGAAAATCTGTCTAAAATAATGCATTAATGATATATATCCTAATGTCTAAAATAATAATAGAAGCAACTTATTGTTTCCCTTTCATTTGTCAGTGTGTCAAGTGAAGAGCAAGTGACACAAAAATGAAAGATTCTCTGTACTTTAGTGCAACTCAATCTACTKTTGTTTTGTTCACAAAGCATAAACAATAAAAAAGACCTTAATTTCAAATAATGTGTCACACAAAGCAAAGTGAYAGTGCAGACTACATGTAATGCTAAAGGGCCCACAGAAAACCACAGATGTCTCATTTATCTCAAACACAACACATACTTATCAGAGATAGCCATCATTTTTGAACATTGCAGAAACAAAAGTCATTTCAAAGTACATTGAAGGTCGACATAAGTTTCCAATGTGTTGTCCAGTTTTTTTTCTCTAGTTTGTTTCTGCTCATTCTCAGAGACATTTATTATTTCAACAGTAACATTTATTAAACAGAGACGGCTCTTCTTGTATCTAACAGAGGCTTCTACTCTGTTCTACTTTTATTAGACCTCTCCTCTGCCTTCGACACTGTGGATCACATCATTCTATTATGAAATCTGATAAACCTAGGGATATCTGGAGCTGTCTTTGATTGGTTTAAGTCATACCTCTCAGACCGTTCCTTCTCAGTCCTTGTAGATCAAACATATTCTGATTCAGCACAGCTCACCTGCGGAGTACCACAGGGTTACATTCTGGGCTCTATTCTATTCCTCATCTACATCCGCCCCCTGAGTCAGATMATAAACAAATTCCCTGACATCTCATACCACTTCTATGCAGATGACTTACAGCTGTACTGCTCTTTTAAYGAGTCCAGCTACCACAAACTGCATTCCTTTCTAAACTGTTTCACTGAAATTAATCACTGACTATCAGACAACCTTCTGATCCTTTACCTTTCTAAGACTGAGACACTGATCCTGGCACCAGAAAATAAAATCGCAGAGATAAAAGATCAGCTTCGATCTTTGGGTCCAACAGTTCAACAGAACATTCGAAACCTAGGAGTCAACTTAGACTCAGATCTGTCCCTGGATAAACATGTTAAAAGTCTGGTTTCATCATGCTTCTTTCAGCTTCATAACATTTCAAAACTTCGCCCTTTACTGTCTGCCTCTGAGCTAGAAATATTAATCCACGCCTTTGTCTCAACCCGCCTAGACTATTGCAACAGTTCTGTTCRCCTGCCTGAACCAAAAATAGCTTAATCRTCTTCAACTTGTACAAAACTCAGCAGCAAGACTTCTAACTTCGAAACTCTMMCACATTACTCAGAACTTATCAGAGCTTCACTGGCTTCCTGTCCACTTYAGACTCAGATTCAATGTTCTGGTTCTCACCTTCARAGCCCTACATGGCCAGGCGCCCAACTACATCTCGAGCCTCATCTCCCACTACAATCCAATACACAATTTGCGTTCACAAAATCAGAACCTTCTCATGGTTCCCCCTACCCGTCTCAAGACCAGCRGCGACCGTGCTTTCTCCTCCATGGCTCCCAGACTTTGGAATACTCTCCCGGTCCATCTGTGCTCCCTTGAAAACACTGACACCTTTAAAAATCAACTAAAACACATTTATTCACTCAAGCATTTAGCTGAAGGTATCCTGCCGTCCACAACATAATCCTGAACCTAAACTTCCCTGACTGCAAAACACGTATTTTACTCCTGACTGGTATCCATTCATTTACATTTTAAATGCTCCGACCATCGACTCAATTTAGCTACATGCWAGCCTGTCTATTGTATATACCTTTATTACTCTTTTCTCCATCATTGTTATTCCATGCCCCCATATTATTTCATTGCTTGAYAATGTACTGACAGGAATTTCATCATGTAATGTAATTGTCTAGTATTTCTGTATTTCTATTTGTCTTCGATTATTGTACAGCACCTTCTGCCTATCAACTCCTTCTCATTATTGATTATTGTACAGCACCTTGTGAATTCCATTTCTGTGAAAGGAACTTTAAAAATAAAATTGTACTTATTTACTTACTGACTGACTGACTTACTTACTCATTGATGAGATGCCACCAAAAACATTTTCACCTTTCACTTTGATGTGAGAAGGCCTCATAGTTACACAATAAATGAGCTTGCTTAAAAGATTTATAGATAACAAATACACAGCACATCTGCTAGCAGTGCAGCCCAAACAGTCATTTTGTGTCGTAATCTGTTCAGTGAGTAAGAAGTGAAACAGATAATGACRGCAATGTTTCCAGGAACTCMCACRCAGAAGTAGAGAGAAAACATCACTGAGGAACCAGAAGACTGGAGTCCCAGAAAGAATGAGTTTCAATGTCTGGAAAAGAGAAGCTAAAGTTTCCACAGTGGAAGTGTACTGGTCCTCTGTAAGTTTGTGCTCTGAGCAGYTAATGGTGGTGAGTATGTAGTCAGATCCAGAATGAGTACTGAGAGGATTTAAACTGAGATTCTGTATGTCACTGTGATAAAATATTACAGCTGCATGTTTTTATGATTCAATGTAATATTGAWAAAACTAGACATACACCATGTTAATGAAAAATGTCTCTCACACAAACTTTCTACATAAGTTTTATTACTGTATGACAATTAAACTAACAAAAAATACACATTCCATTCATGCTATTTTTTTAAATCTATCTGAGACAAACAATTGCTAGTCCATTTAGATTGTCTGTTTCWTTGGGTTTTGTGTTTAATGGTGTGGCTTGAGAAAAAATTAAATAATATCTCTGAAATGTCTAAGAACTGTAATTATTGCAAATATCCTAAAGTCTCAGACACCATCTGTCAACTTATAGTTGTTTTCTCTTGTCTGTGTGTCAATTAAAGAGCAAGTGCCAGTTTTTTTAAGTACAAATCAGTCYACTTGTCCGGAGTAATGAGGGCGTTGCTTCAATCCGTTGCAGTGAAGAAGCTGAGTCAGATCTATGTTCCAACCTTCACCTACAGTCATGACATATGGATCATGACTGAGCTCTGTCATCTGGTGGGAGTTTGAAGTAGAGCTGCTCCTCCTCATCAAACCACATTAGTTGAGGTGTTGCAGGCATCTGGTAGAATGTCTTTGCACAATACCTGCCTTTGAAGGTTTTTGAAGGACGTCCCACGGACAAGAGACTATGCAAACCCAGAATGTAATGGAGGGGTTATATACTCCCTATTGCCTGGGAACGTCTTGGAATACAACAGGATGTGATGGATAATGCAGCTGGAGAGTGCAGTCTCTGGGTTTCTCTCCTGAACCTGATACAAACYAACCACAGATAGGTAGAAAATCCAAGAATGGATGGATGACAGTTATGCAGCTGAGGTGATGACTGCATTTTGGGGACTTCTTTGGTTCTGCTGCAATGGTTTGTTCTTTTGACAAACTGCACAAATTTTTCGTGAAACGAAGGCGTACAAAAGTGGATTCAGACAACTAAGAACAAATGTTATTGCCACAACAGTTCTTCTCGTGCTTGTACAAAACTTCAAGAAATCCTTATTCAGACTTATACCTGCTACACTCAGCACATTTATGGTATAATATGGAACCCACAAGACGATGAAGCTAAGAATGATGCTGGTAACAAGTCGAGTTGTCTGAGGATTGTTAGAAAACGCTCTCTGGGTAATCTTCCTTTGAATGTGAAAATAGGAAAATGCCACTGAAGAGAAACACACAAATCCTAACAAAGTTTCTATCATCAGTGCAGCCACCTGCTTGGCATCAGAAGCATACTTAGCTCGACAGTCTGTCCACTGTTCATCTTCTACCAGTTGTTGAACCACCAAATAACGAACGGATAGGGTAAGAGCCAAGAGCCAGAGCAAAATCAGCAACAGTCTTTCTCGTATCTGATTRCATCCCATTTGGTGCACCACCAGCAGGTAACGCTGGATGCTCAACCCAGTCACAGTCAGCAGGCTGCCATAAATGCTGAAGTACACAACATAAGCAATGAGCTTACAGGTGACTGAGCCAAATGTCCAGCCGTGGAGATAATTATGAATCCATAGTGGAAGAGTCAGCAGAGAGAGAAGATCAAACACAGCCAGATTCAGCATCAAACTCTGGCTCAGGCTGGACAGGTGTCGCCGTTGGGGCTTCAGAATAATGACAGCAAKGTTTCCAGGAACTCCCAAAACAAAGCAGAGACACAACACCATCACGGGAACCAGACGACTTAAGTCCAGAGATGGATGTTGATGTTGGGAGGCCACAGTGGTGTTAGGTAGATCCATGCTGTCTTGTGTCAAAGCTGTGCTATGAGCAGAGGTGGTGGTGGTAAATGTGTAGCTAGTCACAGAAATAAATTGAGTATTGAAGTTTGACTTCAGTGGCAACTAATCAAAATTCTAAGAAAAGAGGAAGTTGTGATGTCAGCGCAACAGAAATGAGATCTTATCTTCACACCACTGTTTCAGTATGTGCTGATGCATGCAGTGATTATAAGTTCTAATGATTTTTTTTTAAATGGCCAAATTTATTATTACAGCTTGTTTTAAAATAGTTGATCAAAATATATTGTAGTTATTTACATATAAATATATAAACATATATATTAGGGGTGCAACAATACATGTACCCGTATCGAACCATATTGAACGGTACTTTAGGTTCAATACACACTTGTATTGAACAATACAGGTTTTTAAAATTTACTTTATCAACTTGTCTTCTGAAGATGCTCTGTGTTGAAGATCAGTGGATCTGTGATTTAATTTAACAACTGTAGTTTTGAGGTTAAACAAATGTTCATAATTAATTTAAATAAATTACAAGTTAAAAGGGTCATGGACATTTCTCTTTATTGTATCGAAAAAAATCGAACCATGAGACTAAAGCATCGAACCGAACCGAATTGTGAATTCTCTGTATCGTTGTATCCCTAGTATACAAGTATAAACAAACTGTTAAAAGCCATGCATGTCAGTGTAGATCATATCAGTTTACATGA
>NW_013953376.1:64398-65773 GCF_001266775.1 Austrofundulus limnaeus
CATTATTACAAATAACTTCATTTCTGGACATTTATGGGTTGATTTCTTTGTATGTATGGATCACTTGGGTTGTTACCAACATCTGGTGAAAATTTCTTGTCATTAGCACCTCTAGTAATATATTTACTGAGAAAAATGGTGACGTGTTCAATACTTATTTTACCCGCTGTGTTGGCTGAACCATTAGGCATGCTTCGACTATCTAATATTGCTAGTGTTATTATGTCACTGCTTGTTTCAGCAGCGCTCCTCTCAGCAAATAAACTAGCATGAAAGGTTTGGCGATTGTTTTACCCTGAATGCCCTTCTTGATACAGCCTAATGCAGATCATTAACTAACAGAGGAAAGATATCTGATGTTAAATTATCTGACTCCACACATAATGATTTTTTTTTTGTTATGGTACAGTAACTAAACTTATTTTTAAAAGATTTTTATGATTGATTTTTTTCTTATGCCGTCTTTTTTTTAAACAAGCCATTTGATACTTTTTTGCAGGTTATGTTTAGGGCTCATAAAAACATATTACCTGTAAACATCCAGTCAAGTTTTGTTAAAAGAGAGAGTTGTCATAATCTTAAGGGGATTGAGGYGTTTGTGAAGCCTAAATTTTGAACCAGTTTGAAGGAACGATGTACGTCAATTCAGGGAATAAGATTATGGAATAATCTGGAAAGTGCTGTGAAAAATGTCAGATCAATGTTTATGTTTAATAGAATGATTAGAATTGATTAATTGAAGAAATATGAAAAAGAATAATATGTACTCATATAATTTGTTCAAGGAGGATTATTGTTGTTTTGTTTTTGCTTTCATTACTTAACAGTTAAATTGTTTATTTTTTCTTTTTTTAAAAAAAGGGGCAGATATTGTAGGATTTTTTCTTCTTTCTGCTGCCTTGCATTTTATTTACATATTTTAGTTATTGTATGTAAAATTTGTTTTTTAAATAGAAAATTATTATTTATGTTTATTGTAAATTGAAGAATATTTTCTTTGAATTTGTTTGTTTGTGAAAAAGGGGCAGAGACTATAAGATTCTTTCTTCTGTTACTTTTCAATTTAATTTGTGATTTGTGTTTTTGTTGTATGTTGAATTTGTGTTCTTTTTTTAAATGAATAAACTTTTAAAAATACTAAATGTTCTCTCTTGTTCAGCTGTTGAACTTTCAAACATGAACATTTTATGAGTGTATAGAAGAACTAAAATCTGCAGTTCATAATGTCCTTAGATCTGTTCAATAAGTCTCTGTGGTGGTCTCACATTCCTTGAGACTCTTCTTATGTGCTTTTCCTGCACTTGAGCTGGTGTGTGTGTGTGTGTGTGTGTGTGTGTGTGTGTGTGTGTGTGTGTGTGTGTGTGTGTGTGTGTGT
>NW_013953376.1:66888-69240 GCF_001266775.1 Austrofundulus limnaeus
GTGTGTGTGTGTGTGTGTGTGTGTGTGTGTGTGTGTGTGTGTGTGTGGGTGTGTGTAGTTCACTAATATCATCCTGCTGAACGACTGTGGTTTGTTCTTTCAGGATTTTAAATTGTTTTTCTTGATCTTCACATCTGTCACAAGCAGACCACTTGCATCTCTTCTACAKTACATCATCACACATTTCCACTGCTCTGAACAAGTGTTGGTTGTGTGCATCATGTTGCCTGGTGAATACATCACAGTGTGTCCCTCTGCAGCTGGACCCATCATTCATTGAGTGGCTTTCTGAACAATGTCATTTGAGGGAGGTTGATGATYTTTTTTCACACAAACTGCTTAAATAAACTGGTGAAATCTTTCACGTGTGTATGGTGCAGAGCAGCTCATGTTAATGCAGGTGTCAACGTTTGCATTGTTGCAGMTTTCTTTTAGATAAATAAAATGTTGTGTCATGTGGCGAGATGATAACTTATCATCATTCCTCCCTCTGTCCTGTCACTGTAGATGATGTTGTTCAAATGAACATTAAATGATCAAAGAAAAATTGTTAAAGAAAWATGAAATTGTTTATTTTATATTTGCATGAGTTACTGTTTGAGGAGTTGATTCTTTTTGTTTTGTTTGATTTATTATTGTTTGAAACTAATTTTTTGTTATAAATAGGAACAGGTATAAGATTTTCTTCTTCTTCTGCTGCCTTTCATTTTATTTTATTTACATTGTTTTGTTGAATGTAACGTGTTTTGTTTAGTTTGTTTTTTTAAACTAAATGAATAAGTACTAATTAATAACATTAAATCAGGCGTGCCCAACCCATCGCTCGTGGACGACTCGGTGCCCGCCAGCTGATTCCCAGGTGCCCGCGAAGCGCAACCTTGCTAGCCGGCTTGTCACCTGTTAGCAAGGTGACGTGTCCGTTTGCTAAGCTTCGTTCTAACTCCGGCAGAAGCGGTGGAGGTGGGGGGAGTTTAAGTAGCACATTCCAACGCGCAGCAATGCGCTCCCAACGCCCTCCCCCTCTTGCATTTTCACAGATTTTGTCTCGCGAGTTTTGGGTGCGGTGACACAGCGCTCTGACGAGACTTTAGGTTCAGTGGTGGAGTTGTCGATGCAGAGAAAACATGGATGGAAAACTAGAAAACAAGCAAACGAAAACTTATTTTCACAGAGCGGGAGGCTGAGTATTTTTGCGTTTATTCTAATTCGAAGCCTATTTGCCTCATCTGTAATTCGACTGTTGCCTTACCCTAAAAGTGTAACTTGGAGTGACATTTCAAGATGAGGCACAAACGGTATGAGACGGATTTCCGTAGTTGGTGGGAGTCTTTTTGTTTGTGCTGATAGCAGACGCTGCATTTGCTTCAACCACTCGCTTCAACAAAAAAAAGGGAAGGAAAAAGCGATCGCTTCTAGAGCCGACTGTTGTACCAGGAAGCAGCGATTTTTTGAAGATAGTCAATGGCCAAAAACTCATGAATGGGGATAAAACAGACCTTTTTCACAGTGGAATCTGTGTGATAAAAACTTTGGAGCTTAAACTGGGACCATTTTCAGGATAAACATTGAGCACACCGCAGACTTTTTCCCACATTGGACTCCCCCRGGAWGGAATCCCATGCAGTGACRTRTGCAGCGGGAGGGGTTTCCCCAGGAGCTCAGCTCGGGGTGTTTCAGGAACTGCCTGCTGTTCATTACGGACTCAAGGACGGGAGCTAAAAAGGAAGCTAGCAGCCCAGCAATCGATTTTCACTCGGCCCAGCACACAATGTAAGGCTGCTACAATAGCCTCATGCCGTGTTAGCCGCATTCGTTCTCAACATAAGAAGTCTTTTAGCCATGGAGAAGTCATGAAAGAAGCATTTATTGAGGTTGCAGATGCGCTTTTTCATGATTTTAAAAACAAAAGTGAGATTGTATCATTCAGCTGTCCACCAGGATGGATGGATGTGTCCAAACTCGTGTCCATGTTTCAGCTGGACTGCTCCGGTGTTAAAAATGAGGTTCTGACTCTGAAAAATGACATTGGGATCAAATCCAGAGYAACAAGTSRCATGGATGGAGAGTTCTGGAGTCTGCTTTCTCTCACATGAAATTCATCAAGTCCAATATAGCTTCTTTCATAAAAAGTTGTCTCCTCTAGACTTGTCACAATGTGTCTTTATGTTGTTTTTATTACATTTTAGACCAGACTAGTGTCTTATACACTGACTGGCACCTTTGTGTTATTTATTTATTTGTTTATTTATTTATTTATTTGTTTTGCAGTTTGGGTGTGCCATTCATTTTCTGTACCTAGTGTGTGTGTGTGTGTGTGTGTGTGTGTGTGTGTGTGTGTGTGTGTGTGTGTGT
>NW_013953376.1:73559-77992 GCF_001266775.1 Austrofundulus limnaeus
CTCCTAAATCACTCGTACGCACAACTGAAGAACAAATCTGTGTACCAACGGTTCTTACATGAGGCCCAATGAGTTTATAAAACCCAAATTATAAAGTAAATAAGTGTTAACTAATCTTTACTGCTCACCTCTCAGATGCTCTCATTTTTTTGCAGAATTTGCTCAGATGTCTGTTACACAGTTCAGAGCTTTTAGATTGAATTTAATAATCTGTATCAGAGAATATTTTTATAAACAACATATTTGATTTGATCCRAGAAATGTTTTTCACATTACAGGAAAAAGTCTGAGCTAAATAAACTTCGACAGTTATCTGGTCTCTCCTGACCTAAACAGCAGCAGGATGTTGGTTTAAGTCAGTGACTTTATGTTTCTGTGGAAAGTTGGAAATGTCAACCATTGTTTGTAATAAAACTAATTCATGTAGGCTGTCCTTGCAGCCATTTTCATTACATGTTTCCTTTTTGCAGGTCATGGGGAGCCAGTGTCTTTGTCCAGCAGTCACTGTGAGAGACAGGGGACACCCTGGACAGGTCCCCAGTCCATCACAGGGACACACAGAAACAAGACAAATAATTTATCCACGTATACCTCAGAACCATTTAGAGTTACAATGAACCTAAGATGTTTGTTTTTGTAAATCTGTAGGGAGAACATGTAAACTTCACAGAGAAAGGACAGGAGGTGAACCTGCGACCTGCTCACAAAGAYGGGACAGTTCTAACCGCTGCACCACGTGTTAGTTATGTTCATGACCAATAAAAACAGCTTAATGTTTAAATCAACTTTTTTTGACTGAATTGATTATTTTCTATTTTTCCATCAGCKTTTTGATTTTTATGTACTCTAATAGGAGCAGCTGTTTAAACGTTCATTTATTCATTTCATTACATTAAAAATAAAATAAAAGAATGATAAAAATAAAATACAAACAAACTAAGAAAATGAAATGAAAGGCAGCAGAAAGAAGAAAAAATAGTATAATATCTGTGCCTTTCCTCCACCAAATGAATGTATTAATAATAATCTTTACGCAACAAAACAAAATAAAAAAGTAAGATTAAAAGAACCCATCAGATCTGAACTAATAATCCATTCTAGGCCGGTCCTTTTTACATTATTTGTTGGAAAAGGAGCAGGTAAAAGATACAAGATGTTTGATTTCCTGCCCTTCTCAGCTCATAACATTTAAATGTTCTCACAGCAGATAAACACTAATTATTCCCACACTGAATGAGCATTAAATCTTACATTTTCATCCTTACATGTGCAATTAATTATACATTTCTAACATAAATAATATTGAGACACCCATCCTACATAACATATTTCCCAGTAAACTCCTTTTTAAAAAATTTAAGCTGGTTTAATTTTGTAATTTTTTTTGAGCTCATCATTTATTCCATAAATCTAGCCCACACTGATAAAAACTTTTTTGTTATTCTAATACAATGTTTTTWAAATTTTCCTTTTCTTCTTAAATTATAGCCCCCCTCTCTGTCACAAAACATTTTTGTATATTGTGTGGAAGTCGATGATTTACTTTAAACATAAATTGTACAGTTTTAAATTTTACGAGGTTCCAGAATTTCAATACATTTGATTTTTAAAATAATGAGTCTGTTTGTTCCCAATATCCCACATTATTCAGTATTCAAAGTGATTTTTTGTATCATGTACAACAAAGATTAAAATGTCTCGGATGAAACTAAGAAAAATGTTTGTTTTATTGCTCCAGATCTCAGTAAACAGATGTTTGTCACATAAAACCCACATGTTGAAATTTTAGCTTCAGTTGACACAGAAATGAAGGTGTGTGTGTGTGGTTTGTTTAGGTGTGTGTGTGGTTTGTTTAGGTGTGTGTGTGTGTGTCTGCAGAGCTGCAGGTGCACTCAGAGCTTGTGGTCAGGTAGAACCCAGTTTCTCAGCACAGCTCTGTCTCTGCAGGCTGCTCTGTGACCACATCCTGTCTCTCTCTGCAGGTTTCATCTCCCACTCAGWGTTTGTCACTGCTGCTGCACACACATCACAACACTGACTTCCTGCTGTTGGCAGGCAGACTCACAAGTTTGTCTCAAACTGATAGTGCTTCACCTACAGAAAGCTTTAGCTGTGAACAAACTTTCATCACTTGTTTTCATCAAATGTCATCAGATTCCATGACTACATGTATCTGATGACTCATTTATCCTCCAGCATGTGAAACTTTCCACAGATGTTTAAGTTACATCTGAGTAAAAGTCACTCAGAAAACTAAAAAGACCAAACCAAGTCGTCTGTGGTCAGAGTCTCTGCCGACAAAAGTCAAACAGCAGATCACATCACGAGACTGAAAACAGCATTTATTAAAGCAAAGATATCAAATGAAACAAGTTCAACATTACTCAATAATAAAAACACAAGCATTTACATTAAAATAAAAACATGCACACAGGTGCTCAACAGCACTGTTTATGTTGTATAACGCAATAATTGTTCCACACTTAATTTATTGTGTTGATGTTTGGAGAGAAGCGTGTAAAACAATCACAAATCCTGTTTTTATTTGACAAAAAGAGCTGTAAGAATTATTACCAGAAAACATTATAGTCACCCCTCAAATTCATTGTTCCATCAAAGTTAGTAAAATCCTATAATCTGGTTGATTATAGGATTTTGTCAGTGATGTATCAGGCCCATAAAAACATTTTACCTTCAAACAGCCAATTATATTTTGTTACAACAGTGAGTTGTTACAATTTGAAGGGGATTGAAATGTTTGTCAAACCTAAACTTGGAACCAGTTTGAAGGAACGGATTATTTCAGTCCAGGGAATTAAATTATGGAATAATCTGGAGGATAACTTTAAAAAACCAGATCAGTGTGTAAATTTAAGAAAATGATAAAGGTAAATCTGTTGGAGAAATATGTATGAGTTATGAAGGAATTAAACCTTTTTTGTATGTTGTAAATTGAAGGTTTTTTGATTGAATTTATTTAAGAAACGGGTCAGAAATCATAAGATTATTTTCTTCATCTGCTACCTTTCATTTAATTAGATTTTTTGTTGTATGTTGAATTTATGTTGTTTTGTTTTAAATGAATAAACTAAAAAAAATGAATAAACTTTAAAACCCCTAACATTTGGAGAATTGAATCAGCTAAAAGCAAAAACAGGAAGTTTCAGTTTGTTCGGTTTGATTTGTCCGAAGGCAGAAACGTGGATCTGCTGAGGATCACATCAGCTCTCACTTCTTCGCTTTTCTTCCTGAACTCTGAAACAAAGATGATAACTTTTACCATTAACTTGTTTTACAATAAATCACATATAAATCAAATAACACAAAGTGATCTATTGTTTCCGATGTGTGCAAATTTACACAGTTTTATGCTAAAAGATTTTATTTTCCAAACCTGAAGCTTCCAGACCAGGAAGCAGACGAAGRCTGCGTACAGGCAGCTCTTCAWRATCAGAACAACGTAGGACAGTTTGGCATTCTGGGTGATGCTCAGATATCTCTCTGCAGGAAGACCAATAAGGACAGTTTTTAACCAGTTAACCTTTTCTTCAGTTTGTTGTAAATAATATTCTTTGGTTTCTTTGTGTGAAGAAAAAACAAGCACTTACTTCGAGTCAGGCCAGCATCATCCTGATTTGCTGAAAGGAAGAGAAAGATAAAAATAATGAGGGAACTGATGTGGGACATAAATGTTTGGTTTAGATTGTGTATTTTTAGTAACATACATGTGATCCAGTCAACATGAGAAGTGGTGATGTTCCCATTAAAGAAGGTGACGGTGCAGGTGAAGTTGGTCTCCTTACTGAACCACTGCTCAGCTGGGACCCTCAGTCTGCTGCTGATCCTGTAAGAGTCCCCGTCTCTCTGAGCTGCACCGTCCGTCGCCGCAGCTCCTTCCAGTTCTCCCCCGGTCATGTTCCAGGTCACAGTGACATGATCCGGGTAGAAACCAGAGGCCACGCACACCARAGTCTTCTTCCTTTTCTTCTTCTGATCTTTGCATTCTTTAGCTGAAGGTCCAAAAACTTGAACTTTGGGTTCAGTGACGTTAATTCCTGGTTCTGAAAGATTAAACGATTTAACAAGTCAAAGGTGTGTCAACTAAATTTCATTCACTCCACACACACACACACACACACACACACACACACACACACACACACACACACACACACACACACACACACACAACACTTCTGTGGTCTGTTTTCCTGTGACCTTATGAAGAACTGGATCCTTCTGTGTGAACAGAAACATCTGTGCACAACATCTGCTTCAGCTTTTACTAAAACTGACAAAACTATTTCACTGCACAGAAAATTCTGCAAAAACACTGAAGTTTCATTTATTTTAATTTTCTCAGCTCTTCATGACTCCAACAAGTGAAAAAATATTGTGTTGAGTTCATGTTAGTTCCTGTTTGAGTGAAAAAA
>NW_013953376.1:78539-81076 GCF_001266775.1 Austrofundulus limnaeus
ATGTATGAATCATCTGGTGAAAAACTGACTGAAAAATGAATCTGTTCTTTTTTTCTTATAAAAGACTAAATAAAACAAAAATGTTGGTGGTAATTTTTGACTGTGTAACTTTACAAACAGCAGCCCATACTTCAGGAACATCGTGTTGTTCTACAAATTATCTTCTCGCCCAGATCGGTCGGTTTGGTTCCCGAGCCAGAAGGAGCTGGTTTCTACTCGTTTACACTGATAAACCAGTTTCAGTCCTGATCACTGCAGACTCTGTTCTTTTACACAGAAACTAAACTCCTGGATACTAAACTGTGCTGAAAACACATTTTAAACAGATTTTAGTTTTATATTACTGATACCATTTTACTTTCTTTAACATTAAATTTTTAAAATGTTTTTTTTAGATTCTATTAAAACATGACAGCATGAAACCTATCATTTTTATACTACTTTTATTTTCTTACCTAAAACAGTGAGTTTGGTTCCAGGTCCAAAGTAAGCAGGTTCGTAGTTGGTCACACTGACAAACAGCTGCATAAAAAACTGAKCCAGTTTTCAGCACATCTGTCTGCCTTTTTACACACAACTTTGCCACTTTTATTAACAAATAAAAACTAACGAGTTTAGAAAATAAAAGCTCTTCTACTCTTTGAAATTGTATCTGGACRTATTTAAATATATACGTATCTTTACAGTCAAATTTTCTTTACTAAACCTGTTCCCGCATTCGATTAGTATACATTTTCTWTCTTTTTATCTTTTCTCATGTAAAACAGTGAGTTTAGCTCCAGTGAAATAAAWATATTCAGTGTTTCACAGAACACTGAGAGGAATAATCTGGGCTCAGAGCCAAATAATCTGAAAATTAAACACTTTTCCTGGAGAGCAGATGCTTGCTTTTACAGCCACTAAAAACATTTAAGTGAGCTTTTTATTTTTACTTAGTGCTCTTTGTCATTATTTTAATGTCTAATTATTTGACTCTATCAATCCAAGCACACATAAAAGCAGAGAATGTGCCCAAGCTCCCTTTTTGGAGGATTTCTTACCTAAAACAGTGAGTTTAGTTCCAGCTCCAAAATAAGCCTCGTTATAGGAGCACAGAGACTCCAGACTGGAACAAAAACTCTCTGAAAATACTTGGACTCTGTCACTATTTGTCCTGGAAACACTAACTTTACAAACCTTATTAAATATGCTTTTAGATTTAAAGTCATTGCTTTTATTTCTCCACACCTGATAAACGTTTTGAGATGTTTTCTTACCTAAAACAGTTAACTTGGTTCCTCCACCAAAGAAAGCCTCTGAAGTACCAGAGTCACAGTGAACATAATCATAACGTGAAACAGCTGATTCTGTTTTACAACTTTACTCTTTACATCTGGAATAATTACAACTTTCCTTTAAATTTAAAGCTAACAGCTGCTAGGCTAAGTAAAATGTCGTTTCATCCACTAAAATAACATCTCTCTGTAAGAAACATGTCTGACAAACATTTTGTCTTACTTACCAAGAACAGTTAGTTTGGTTCCCTGAGCGAAGTAAGCTTCGTACTGACACAGAGTTTACTCTTCAGAACAAAAACTGAGCTGAAACTTAAAGGAGCTTCAGAACACGGAGTTCGTTAAAGATCAGGTCGATTCATGCATCTTACCTAAAACAGTTCATTGTGTTCCTCCACCRAAGGAAGCTTCAGAACCAGAGTTAAAAATATACCAGTGCTGTGATTTTACAGCTACAGATACTCGTTTTTAGCTGCTGTTAGGTGTTTTTAGCATTAAATAAAGACACTTACCCAGAACAGTCAGTTTTGTTCCCTGACCAAAGAAAGCTTCATAAGCACCAGAGGCACAGTGTTCATGATCAGTGCTCCAAACAGACCATCGGCTACTTTTCATCTCCTCCTTTAGCTGCTTCTTTATTTCTGTTTCTGACTCTTTTTCATAAATTATCTAAAAGCTACAAAACTCTTCTTCAACTCTCTTTCACTCAACAAAAAACTCAGTTTAGGTTGAAGAACAAAGAGATCTGTCTCCACAGCAGATGTAGGAACAAAACATTTCTTACAGAAACCAAAGGTTTTCATTTGTTTTGCTTTCTTACCTAAAACTGTTAACTTTGTTCCAGCTCCAAAGTAAGCTTCGTTAAAACCAGAGGCACAGTGTTCATGATCAGTGCTCCAAACAGACCATCGGCTACTTTTCATCTCCTCCTTTAGCTGCTTCTTTATTTCTGTTTCTGCCTCTTTTTATACATTATCTAAAAGCTACAAAACTCTTCTTTAGCTCTCTTTCACTCAACAAAAACTCAGTTTATGTTGAAGAACAAAGAGATCTGTCTCCACAGCAGATGTAGGAACAAAACATTTCTTACAGAAACCAAAGGTTTTCATTTGTTTTGCTTTCTTACCTAAAACTGTTAACTTTGTTCCAGCTCCAAAGTAAGCTTCATTAAAACCAGAGGCACAGTGTTCATAAGCAGAGTTAAAATCATCCCAGTGCTCTGATTTTACATGCTAACATTTAGCTGCTGTTGGATGTTTTCAG
>NW_013953376.1:83232-84919 GCF_001266775.1 Austrofundulus limnaeus
GCTAAGAGCATCCGGGGGGCGCCGAGAGGCAGGGGCTGGGACAGACGGTGGCACGCCTCGCGGCGGACCGTCAGCTCGATCCCGAGATCCAACTACGAGCTTTTTAACTGCAGCAACTTTAAGATACGCTATTGGAGCTGGAATTACCGCGGCTGCTGGCACCAGACTTGCTCTCCAATGGATCCTCGTTAAAGGATTTAAAGTGTACTCATTCCAATTACAGGGCCTCGAAAGAGTGCTGTATAGTTATTTTTCGTCACTACCTCCCCGAGTTGGGAGTGGGTAATTTGCGTGCCTGCTGCCTTCCTTGGATGTGGTAGCCATTTCTCAGGCTTCCTCTCCGGAATCGAACCCTGATTCCCTGTTACCCGTTGTAACCATGGCAGGCACGTGGTGTGCCACTGAAAGTTGATAGAGCAGACACTCGACAGACATGTTGCTGCCACAGGGGCCAGCGATCGGCTCGAGGTCATCTAGAGTCACCAAAGCAACCGTGAGGGTTTTGGATCTGATAAATACATGCCAGAGGTCAGGCTTGTTCGCATGTATTAGCTCTAGAATTGCCACAGTTATCCAAGTACCGGCGAGTGATCAAAGGAACCTTAACCGATCTAATTAGCCATTCGCAGTTACACTGTACCGGCTGTGTGTAGTTAGACGTGCATGGCTTAATCTTTGAGACAAGCATATGCTACTGACAGGATCAACCAGGTTGGTTCCACCGCTGGAAGGCAAGGGGCAGGACGCCGGGGCTCCGGAGAGGAACCTGGCATCGGCCGTGATGTCGTTCAGAGGGTGGGGTTCTGCAACCCACCTTGATTAAAGGGCATGAGAAACATCGTGCTTCCGGAGGCCCGGCGCGGAGCGTGGGCAAGCAGCACAGACCCTGTCAGGGAGGTGGAACGTTAGGTACACCTCCGGGTGAGCCGGCCCGCCATGCCGGGATCTGTGTAAGTACCACTGTGACTCAGTCTTCCGCTCGGTCCCGTCACCAATAGTTTGAGTCTCGGGTCATGGTGGGTACATGGGCGCACTCACCGGTGGCAGCTGGACTCTAGAGGTGAACCCGCTGGTGTGTAGGCACCCGTCTCCCGTGCACCTACCGGTGTGAGGCTGGGTCCGGAGGGGGTCCTGCAAAGGTGAGTCTCAATATCCAATCATTCTTGTGGAGAAAGAACCCTGCAAACTAGTACAAGAAGTGTAGATAGGGCTCCGAAAATGGCTCCAATAGATTTGCGGTGCGCCAAAACGGGTTTATATAGACCAAAACGGCATTTGGGGGTGAGATACGGGCTCCAGACCCTTGGAAATGGGTTCGCGGTGGGCCAAAACAGGGGTACATAGACCAAAATGGGTCCTAGAGGCCCAGAAACCCCTCAAAAATGCAAAAAAACCCATAATCAATTAATTGCAAACCCCTGAAAGCCGCTTAGAAACGCAAAAAATAAACCGCAACAGATAAGTCAAAAATGCTTGAAAAAAACGCTTAGAACCAGGCTAAGGGGGTCTAGGAGGGCAGCTGACCCCTCAAAGCCAAGCAAAACCACCCAAAACCCGGGTTCGAATGAACCAGGAGGGCCGCTGACCCCTCAGAACCACTCAGAATGGGATTAAAACTGTCACCAGGGGCCGAAAACCCCTCCCCCTTGCTCAACAATCGGTGAAGGCGCCCTCGAAACCCCCCCCC
>NW_013953376.1:87661-90315 GCF_001266775.1 Austrofundulus limnaeus
GTGTAATAATAATGATACGATTGTGATGCTGTAACTCTGAGTGTTTTTATGTGCTGCAGAACAGGAACCTGCTATAAAACAGCAATTATGCTGAGTCAGGCTTGATTTTTAATAATCTTTTCCTGTTAAATCAATAAATCAAATCAAAACGCTTAAAACCAGACAAAAAGGGGTTAAAGTGCCCTGACCCCCACCCCTGTTCCTCCAAGGGTCTCCCTGCGCGTCTCCCTGCCCATTAGAACCGTTWCGGCCCATCCGGCTGGAACATCCAGAACCAGGCCGGTACCGCCCCAGATCAACCCGGAAAAGRCGAACCCTCCATCAGACTCAATGTTGAAAATCCTCTTGGAAATTCATCCATGAATCCTCAATCCATTAAAAAGGAACCTCGTTCGGATAGAGCCACTCACTTTTCTCCCTGTTAAACCTCCAGGAGGGATGAAACGGACAGTCAAGTGAAAAAGTCCAACTATTATCGCTCAAAACCTTAGTGTGGAAAATTTTCGGGTTTCTGAAATCGTGCCGAAACATGTTTGAGTCAGGCAGCGGCACCTCCTCACCTGCAATCTGCAGTAAGACCCTTACTACAGCGCTCACATAAAACTTAGAAAAATTTTTAGCCTGCGGCTCGTAAATTGCACTAAGTTTTACCTGGGGCTTGTAGTCAACCCTTACCACAGTGCCCAGGTGCATCTGGGATGGGCATGCTGGCGAGGAAGGCTGAAATTTTCTATGTGTTTACCTGCGGTTGTAGACGACGTTTACTGCAGCTTGCAGGTGAGTTTCAGGGGGCTTTCTGAAGCCCCCAAACCAGTTTTTTGAACGCTTTTTTCGGATCTGGTACTCCAGGAGGCTCTSGAGCCTGCTCCATTCTGGTTTTCTCAGCTTTTCTTACCTGGGGGCTGCAGTAGAGCTGGACTACGGCCCCAGGTGGTGGTTTCATCTGCTCCACTCTGGTTTTCTCAGCTTTTCTCTCCTGGGGACTGCAGTAGAACCAGTCTACGGCCCCCAGGTGCCTGAACAAAAGTTCCACTCTGATTTTCTCAGCTTTCCTCACTTGGGGCTTGTAGTARACCTAGACTACGGCTCCAGGTGGCCCCACCTCCCGCTCCACTTAGGTTTACTCAGCTTTCCTCACCTGGGGCTTGTAGTAGACCCAGACCACAGCTCCAGGTGGCCCATCCACCCGCTCCACTTAGGGTTTTTCAGCTTTCCTCGCCTGGGGCTTGTAGTAGACCCAGACTACGGCTCCAGGTGGCCCCCCTGCCCGCTACCCTTAGGTTTTCTCTGCTTTCCTCGCCTGNGTAGACCCAGACTACGGCTCCAGGTGGCCCCCCTGCCCGCTACCCTTAGGTTTTCTCTGCTTTCCTCGCCTGGGGCTTGTAGTAGACCCAGACTATATCCCCAGGTGCCCCCCTGCCTGCTCCACTTAGGTTTTCTCAGCTTTACTCTCTTGGGGGTTGTATTAGACCCAGACTATATGGCTCCAGGTGGCCCGTCCACCTGCTCAACTTAGGTTTTTGCACTAAGTCCAATTTTCCATCATTCCCACCCACCCTTGCCACCAGCACAGCCCCAACTAAGGTGCACCTGCTCCGGACTGGACACAGACCCAGGCCCCCTCTCGGCCTGGTTCTAAGTCCACTTTGTTTTTTGCACTAAGTCCAAAACTCTAGCATCCCCACCCTCCCTCAGCACCACCACAGTCCCAGCCACCTTGCACCCTCCCCGGCCTGGACCCCTAACCTTGGCCCCCTCTGGACCTGGTTCTGAGGCCAGACCAGTTTTTGCACTAAGTCCCCATTGACCTGGTCATTCTATAATGGGGAAACCTAAAAATGTATGCCTGCTTACATGCAGTTTAACCCAGACTGGGTTTTTATGTATGAGCCGATGCACGGACGTCAGCCCACACTGTTTAACTTATGGCAATCAGCTCAAGCCGTAACATGGAAATCGGCTTGAGCCAAATGCCGTGCGTGGTCCCTACCTCGGACCTGAGCCACATGGCGCCATATACAGCACTGGTCCCTACCTCAGACCTGAGCCACCTGCCCCATGCAGCACTGGTTCCTACCCCGGATCTGAGCCATATGCCGCACACGGCCCCTAACTCGGAGATTTGACTGGCCGGATGGGCGGAGGCTGCCAATGTCCATATAAGGCTCTAAGGCGGGGTAGATGAATTGCAGGTGTGTGACTGCACAGCTGCTGGAGATTCTGCCCCCCTGCATGCTGCGCTCCAGGACGACATCTAGTGGATAAATACTGGAACTGACAAACCTCAGATTCCAACAAAAAAAACAACAACTCTGATCTGCCTTTATTTGTACATAAATCTGTTCCAGTTGAAGCTCCACACTTTCCTGCAGAGAGATTCCACTGTGCAAAATGTGTTTTTATCTTCATTCATGAGTTTTTGGCCATTTGACTATCTTTATAAATGTCTGCTTACGGGTACAGCAATCAACTTCTGGAAGTATGTGTTATTTTTTTCCAGAAGCGAGTGCTTGAAGCAAAATACAACATTCGGGTGCTTCCAGCACAAACATGGTCACAAACGCCTGACTAATCACACAGTGAGTTCTCATGTGTGTGTGTGTGTGTGTGTGTGTGTGTGTGTGTGTGTGTGTGTGTGTGTGTGTGTGTGTGTG
>NW_013953376.1:90505-93401 GCF_001266775.1 Austrofundulus limnaeus
TAATGCAAAGGCGACAATAAGAGCAGATTGTGACAGTTCAGATGGAGCACACAGAGGCCTTTAGTTTGCTTGTTCTTGTCTGTCAGAAAGCCTTTGAACATGTCAAGGCATTATTAACAAATGCTCCTGTTTCTGCTGGCCTTAGGTGGAACAGGGCTTTTCAGTTAGAGGTTGATGCTAGTATGGTGGGTGCAGGTCCAGTGTTRCTGCAGGTAGTTGATGAATGGGTTAATAGGCAAGTTTGTTTCATTTCCAAATAGTTTAATCATCACCTGTTAAACTATTTTTTTTGTTTTTCTGTTTAACTATTAAATTATAGAAAAATAAACTCTTGCATTGATCTGGACCTTATTGCATTTCAGTGTGTTTGTTGACTGTGGTCCAGTAATTGTTTTTTCTGTCCAGTAATTGTTTTTTTCTGACCATAACCCTCTAACATTCGGCAGTAGCCTGAAATCCCCAACCAACAACTGATGCATTGGAGATTCCTCCTACAAGCTTACAGCCTTGAGATCCGACACATAAAAGGTTGTGACAGCGTGGTGGCAGACACATTGTCCTGAGCTTAKTAAATCTTGGGTAAGGGACTTGCTTAAACATGTTATAATTTTGAATTAAAGGTGCATTTTTTTTGGTTCATTATTTGTAAAAGTTTGCATTTTACAGCTTTAGGCTTTGTGGGCTGGGTGTGTTGCATTGTGCCTGCCTCCTGTTCAGGCTATGGTGCTGTGGATCAGGAGCACAGAGTATATAAGGCTGCCCTCTTCCTCCTTCAGTTGGCTCTCCTTCTGCCATCTGGGTTATTCCTCCTGGTATGTGTTACATAGTGTGGYGTGCTGCTCTTTTCTGCTGCCAGGCATCTYTTTAATAATAAATGTTCYTTTGTGGACATCTGCCCATGMCATGGTCTCCCGTGTTTGTTGTGGCCATGAGCCAGCCGTAACACCCCCATTTAAACAGTTTCCAAGTTAGTAAAAACTTGGAACCTGTATGGCTCAGTGACTCATCTGTCCAAGATGCTTTATTCTAATGATCCATATGAAAAACATTGTGGTGGAAAACGCCACCAAAATTATGACAAATCAAGAAGAAATAGTGTAAAAACTTTTAAATGTATTTGCAGTACCTAATAACCTGCTGTAGTACATATTGTAGTTAAATCTTGAAGAATTCAGTGTAGCTACCGACACACTAAGGCAACCTATCCTGAGGATTTTAGTAATGGGGTTTCATTAAACCACATCACTGTGTGCTGGCAGCACAGAAATACACAGCAGAGTCTGACACGCTCACAGAGTTCACATTCAGACCTCCTGTTTGTATGTCTTTTCTTGTAATCTGGAACCGAGTTTCAAAGTCTTTCTCAATGACTGGGTTACTACCAATGTAGCTGTATCCAATTAAATTCAYAAGGCCACTCTCTGTTTGTTGGTACCAAAGCATTACATTAAGATCATTATCATTGTGGCTGCAGTCAAACATCACATTGTCCGTGATGTTGGCTATTTTTGGATGTGATGGCTGGAATGTCACAGTCTTAGCTTGATCTGTGGGCAAAGCAGATAAAAAACATCTCAAACAGGAGCCCTTTTTACATTGCATTGATTAGAAAATAACAAGATATACATACAGCTTTTTATAAATTTTGTTCTGAATGCATCATAACTTACATGAAGGCAGAATGAGAAGAAGTATCATTATGACMGGTGACATGTTGCAGGTTTGTGGTGCTGCTGCAATCAGAACCTGTAAAACAAAACCAACCAAATCTGCTGTACAGGAAAAATGATGAGGGTTTTTAGTGAGGGAACAGCATTAAACCACATCACTGTGTACTGGCAGCGCAGAAATATACAGCTGAGTGGGATGAACTGGCTTTGAGTATAGTAAGAGATCCTTCGATTACACTTTGTCGTCTCAGTGTGTAATCTTTTTCAAATTCACCCTCGTAGTTCTGAGAGTTTTCATATCCGTACCCAATGAGAGTCATTGAGTTAGTATTCTTTTTATGCTGATACCAATACATCAGTAAAAGAGCACTATCATCATGGTGGCAGGTAATCTGGACCTCACTGTTCTCTGCCACTATTTGAGGAGATGTTGGGYGAAATGTAACAGCGCTCACCTTACCTGTGGGGGAAAAAAAACACAGGAAACAGAGTCAGTGTAACATTTGTCCGAAATATTTGGAGAGTTCAGGATGAGGTTTAAGATCTTACATAAAAACCAGATGAAAAGAAAACCAAAGGTCTGAATGAGTGAAGACATTGTTAAGCACTGATGTGAGAAGAAGACTTGCTTGGAGTGAAGTTCATTCCTCAACACACCCTCATGATGGAGGGTGCCTGCTGTATGTTGTGCCTCCCCCTGTTGGCCAAGTCTGCACAGAACAGTTCAGACACAACCATCTGTGCCACTAAGCATTTAAATCAGGGGCTTTCGAAGTGTATGAGGGTAAGCCCCACCCCCCAAAAAAATATAAAACTACATTTTTCATTATTTATATAATACATATACATACATGGGCAGCATGGGAGGTCAGTTGGTAGAGCTGATGCCCTTCAGCAAGAAGGTTGCCGGATCAAATCCCAGCCCGGGGACCTCTCTAAGTACTCCGGCTTCCTCCCACACACCAAAAACTTGGTGTGAGTGAGAGAGTGAATGATTGTTATTCTCGTTTGTCTCTATGTGTCCCTGTGATGGACTTGTGACCTGTCCAGGGTGTACCCCGCCCATCACACTGTGACTGCTGGATATGGGCACCATGTGACCCCTGTTACCCTTGAAAATGAATAAGCAGGTATAGATAATTAATGATGGATATACATATATGTGTGTATATATTATTTTTATTACTATTTACAGTTTTTATTTTAAGCATTTTAAACACCTATGC
>NW_013953376.1:93848-96435 GCF_001266775.1 Austrofundulus limnaeus
TTTTTTTCTTATAAAGGCTAAATAAAACAAAATTACTGGTGGTAATTCTTGACTGTGTAACTTACTATGCTTTTTTATAAAACACATTTTCCTTTTAATCACTTTACATCACAACAACCCCTTTTCTTTTATTTTAGGTTATGTTAACACTGCAGGTAAATGTGGCCCAAAACTGATTGTTATTGCACCTATGCACTGTATCAGATATTTTACAAAGTGTATCTGAACACTCTTGTCTCACGTCACTGAGGTAGTCCTGTGTGGATTGATCTGTTATTATAAAGGTACAAACCTTTCCTGATGCAGTTTCAAGCACAGAACTCTGCATGTCTTCAGCTACAGAACAGAAGTCCRGTTGCTTCATTTTTGTTTTTATTTCTTAGGATGACTAAGAATCTACAGCAACAGATAATGCTAAGTTAGTGTTGGGACTGTGTCGATGCTAAGGGGTTGGAATCTAATATYGAGTTTATTTTACCTTCTGCTCCACTTCAAAAATAGAATGCAACACTGCAAAATCCATTAAGAAGTTAGATTAAATGTAAAAGCTGGACCGAACAAGCAGCTCAGTTAACAATTTAACCGTTTCTGGTTGCACAAGAACTTCACAATCACACATGCTAACACATGTAGCTTGTGTGGTTACTTCCTCAAACAAAGCCTGTTGTGTGTGACGGTTCATTTTGAAATCACATTTTAATATTTATGTTATGTACAATGCAAAAAAGAAAAAAAAATCTGAGTAAAACAATTTAAGACCTGCAGTGTGAACGTAAGCCTTATAGTAATCTTCTTACTTTCTGATTTACCTCACACTTCTCCTGAAGACTTTGGGCGCCCCCTAGGGGAGATGCACCCCACAGTWTGAAAACCCCCTGTTTAAATAATACAATTGTAGACAAAAATTAATTAAATATCTACATAATATTTTGTAATAAAAAGAAAACTATTGCTGTTCCATTTAGAATTGATGGTGTTGACATTTATAGTTAGTGAGGTGTAGTTAGTATTTGGGTGTCGTTATTGATAAATAGCTGATATGGAAATCCCACATAAATTATTCAAGAATAGAAATAGAAAAATAGTTTGCACAGCTGTACAAAGTWAATGAGTTATTGAATGATAAAGCTCTGTATATATTGTATAAGGCAATAATTGTTGCACACTTAATCTGTTGTATTGGAGTTGTATTGAAGGGCCTCAGCTTACAGCCCTCATAGCAAYTATTAGATTAACAGCTAGCTGAAGTGTATCTATGTCACAAATTATCTATGTTTTTACAAAAATTAATAATTAGGTTAACTTCATTCAACAATCATGTAAAAACAGCAGTTATATACCAGAAAAATATATAATTTACAACTAACAATGATCTAAACCAGACCTAAAGTCGGTCAGTAACTTAAACTTTTTAGCTAATTGAAAAAATATGACTTGAACTAGTATTAAAGAATATTTATTATTTCTTACTGTCATAAAAATCAGAGGACAAACCAGCGTGTAATATTTAATAATTTGTGTTAAACTGTASCATGATTCAGCAGAGGGCTACACTGTGTAGCAATATGCTACAAATGCTAATATCTGCTAACCAGTTCAATAAATAACAGTGATTAAATCTGCTTTATAAGTTTTTTATTTTAAAATGTTACATTATTAGCTTCAGTTCTAGTCAGATCACACTGAGCTAAATCAGATCAAATCTTTTACTGTTTCTCATCTGTTCATAAATCCATAACACAGCGTTCTTACATTAATTAAACAGATAGATTATATCCACACTTAAATATTAATAATAAATTTTTCAACATTATTTTTATTTTATGATTTCGACATTATTCAGTCCTTATTTTTTGCTATGTTACCATCATGTACAATGATAAAATCTGACTTATGTCTTTTGTTCTTAGTGCCGTAGCTTAGTAAATCACATGGACATGTGGTTTCTGTGCAATCCAGCTGCTCCACAGAATCTCCATGAAAAATTTGCTGAGGCTGCAGATGCACTGTTCTGTTATTTAAAAAATTAAAAATACACTAAAGAAACAGGTTGTTGGATTTACTTAACTAAGTCATGTCAACAATTTCCACTTAATTGAGTTTCACAATTTCTTTCAATAAACTGTGCAATGTGCAAGTAGCTTTACATTTGTTCAACTCAGTTTAGTGGAAATTTTTGTCATCACTTGGTTAAGTAAATCCAACAATCCGTTTTTGAGTGTAGATCATGGCTACCCTTAAAGCTGTGGAGTTGTCCCAGAGCATGTATGTGTATGTGTGTGTGTAAGCACGTATTTGCTACATCATGGGAACCATTTTCCAGAAAAAGGCAGAAAATGCACATTGTGGGGACCAATGCCCGGTCCCCATGGGTAGGATGCTMATTTTGTGTAGGGRGTTTGGTTTAGGACCAAGGTGTGAACTGAGTTGAGGTTAATTTTAGGGTAAATGGTCAGGGTTGAGACAAAATTACCAGAAAATGCATGGAAGTCAATTCGCAGTCCCCATGGGGATATTAAAAACAAACTTGAGTGCCTGTGTGTGTGTGTGTGTGTGTGTGTGTGTGTGTGTGTGTGTGTGTGTGTGT
>NW_013953376.1:106793-108588 GCF_001266775.1 Austrofundulus limnaeus
TTTTTTTTTTTCAGGTAGACCTCTCTGATTTTATCTGAAGACCAGTCTTAGTATATTACAACAGCAAGTCCCACCTTTTTATTAGCCTTTAAAGACAGAAGTTGAATTTCTGGGTAGCAGCAGTATGGRCACTCTTCAAAATGTATATTAAAAATGTTCTAATGTTTTTCTTAGATTTCAGTTAAAACTGACACACAGAGCTGCAGACAAATTTTTCTATCATGTGGTTTTGATCTATGTAAGAGATCATCAGGTGTCAGAACAAATAACGGCATCTCTGCTTTGTGTTTTTGTCACAGAGCTGAGGTCTGCTGCAGCACCGTGGAACTGGCAGCACACAGATACACAGCTTCATCTTTCTCCTGAACACTGGAGAGAATCAGAGACGCCTGCTTGTTCTTCAGCTGATTTGCCTCAAAACCAGTTTTGAATTCTGTCTCAAAGTTTGCAGTGTTAGCCACTAAATACACAATGAGCTGAATGTCTCTGCCTTTCACCTGTTTGTACCAGTACATATATGGGTAATCTGTGTCATTCTGGTAACAGTGCATTTCTACTCTGCCACTGGGAGTAGTGGAGATATAGTGGGGCCACTGAGTGATCAGGACAGACTCACATATACCTGAAAACAAGCAAAAAACAAAGAACAACTGGTAAATTATCTGCTGACTTAACTGTTTTCAAAGATAACAGAAATATGCTACTGTGAAAAGAATACAATGAAAATGCCACACTTTTATATATGTAAAAAATTTTTTAATTTTACCTGTGGACCAAAATATAAAGAATGCAAAGGTATTAATGCCTGGAGTCATGTTGACTATAGTTGGTTGAATCTGTTACAGTGTTTAAGAATTTAACACCTATAGTGAGGAAGAGAGGTCAGCATCTCATAGTGAAGTGTAGATCCAAATGAATATGYAAAGAAGGAAATGATCTTTTATGACAGCACTTTTGTCTGTGCCCCACCCCTTTCTTAAAAAAACATCTTTGTCCTGACAAATTAAAATAACAAGAGCAGCCATTAAATTCTTCTTTTCTCATGCAGTTTGATGCAGGCGCTCATTTGATGTCATGCCTTTTTGTAAAGGAACTGGATAAGTTGCAACACTGTGCTTCCTTGCTGCACAGAAATACTGTGCAGTGTCTGCAGTGGTAATACTGGAGATGACAAGCTGTGCTTTGCGCTTGGAGTGTCCCGACATGTTGAAACGGTTTTCAAAAGTCTTCTCAAGRTTTGAGTTTTCATAATGAAGCAGTCCAATCAGCTCCATCGCTTGCTGGGCTTCTGCTGCTGACTTGTACCAAAGCAGGTAGGGGTAAGCATCATTCTCATGGTAACATACAAGATGAGCTGTTTGTCCTGGTTTCACCAGAAGAACATCAGGTGATTGCTGGATCACAAGTGATAAAGACACAATTTCTGGAAGACACACAGAAAACATGCAGAAGATCAGAAAGTCTATTCAAGGTTTGAGACACCTTTTAACTCTTACCTGCAAGTAAAGACAAGATAACAAGTATTATTATTGGACTTCTGAACATTTTTGCTTTGGGGTAGCTGTAGTTTTCTCTGACTTCGATGCAAACATGAAGACGACTCATTGAAAACACACTGGGAGGAAATCTTTTGTTGTACATTTGTAATGATGAGGGAGGAGCTCAGTGGCGGCTGGCCCATAGGGGGCACTGCCCTCCCTGACAAGAAGAAGAAGAAGAAGAAGAAGAAGATGAAGAAGAAGAAGAAGAAGAAGAAGAAGAAGAAGAAGAAGAAGAAGAAGAAGAAGAAGAAGAA
>NW_013953376.1:112655-114590 GCF_001266775.1 Austrofundulus limnaeus
CTCTATAGAGAAGAATCTGGTTAAAACATCCCTGACTTTAACCAGAGTCATGAAGAAATTTGCTTCTCAGTAAAAGAAGAGCAAAATTTATGTACAAAAAAAAACCACTACATGACATTGTAATATTATTTTTTAATGTTTTTAAATTATTTCCGTTTATTTAATAAATATACTAACATGAAACAACTTAGTACAAGTTTGATTGCTTTTTGAGATGTGTTTATTTTGGGGTTGTAGCCCCCCCGGAGAAAAATCCACCAGCCGCCACTGCAACACAACACAACTCAGAATTAGTTCAGCTTAAAACAACAATTAGATTAAATTAGATGAAAACAAGAAATTGGCATATTGTGAACGTTTGACATTTTACACAAATATTTTTAGTAAATCTGCATTTTTAACGAAGTGCATTTTTTCAGATTTAATTAATAGAAGAACATAAAAATAAATTAAAATGATCTAGTCGTGATCTTTCCAAACTAAAACACAACCATGAAAGCAGGTGTGTGGAAAATAGTTTTCTATTTCTTGTTCAAACCACCGATGGTGACGGGGTGGGTTTTTGTAAAAAGTCTGAGGAGAGTTTTGTCGTTGTGCCTCTCGTGCTGCACAGTAGTACACTGCACTGTGGTTTTGTTGGACAGAGTTCATTATAAGAGAAGAATTTTTTGCTGTGTTCCCACTCAAATCTCCATAGATGTCAAAACCAGATTGGATTTCCATTGTCACAGCTTTTACATTCAAATATCCAATAAGATTCATTGATGTATCATGAGGTGACCTCTGGTACCAGAGCATTATCCAGAAGTTGGTTCTACTATGGCTGCAGGAAATCTGAACTTTGTCACCAGGATTTTTGATAAGATCAGAGTGTGACTGATAGACATCAAGAGTCAGATTAAAACCTRGAACAGAAACAAAAAATATCTATTATATGACAGGTTAAAGCAAACCTTTATAAWTTCTAGGAATTTACACTTTTAAAATATTTACCTGGTAGACAGAGGAAAATGATATATATAATTTTAGTTTCCATCAAAATGTTTTTAATCATCTATTAATACAGAGTTTTGCAGATATGTGGAGTCAGGGACAGAATGGCAATCAACTTAAAGGTCAGCAGATAAATAAAAAGGAGAAAGAAGTGAAGAGGAGGAGTCTGGGAGGAGTCATTGGTAAAGTTGTAGAAGGGAGTGGCTTTATTTTTACACTCCTTGCAAAACCATGCTTTAACCATGGTTTTACATATCAGAACATGATCAAATTGATCTGGCCTTTATCAGGTTTTACATGATTACCTCGAATAGACATAAAGAAAACAAATTCCACAGTTTTATCATTTATTAAAGCTAAAATAGAAAATCTGTGGATGGAAAAACTAAACAGTCCTTATTATTATTATTATATTATTATTTTGTTATGTGCTTCGTCTGAATTACTACCCAATTATATACTGTTATATTTACTTTTCTTTGTTGTGTGCACTAAAATGGTAAAAAATAGATGTGTAAGAGGTTATATCACACTGACCTCTAGAGTGTTCATGCAGTATTACACTCAGATATGATGAGCTCTTTAAAGTTGAGAAATAAGACCAACATATTAAAAAGGTCTTTTGTTAGAGTTGTTGCCTCACAGCAAGAAGGTCACAGGATCACCTCCAGCCTGGGGACTTTCTGTGTGGAGTTTTTATCTGTGTGGAGTTTTTTTTATCTGTGTGGAGTTTTTATCTGTGTGGAGTTTTTATCTGTGTGGAGTTTTTATTTATCTGTGTGGAGTTTTTTTTATCTGTGTGGAGTTTTTATCTGTGTGGAGTTTTTATCTGTGTGGAGTTTTTTTTATCTGTGTGGAGTTTTTTTTATCTGTGTGGAGTTTTTATCTGTGTGGAGTTTTTATCTGTGTGGAGTTTTTTTTTTCTGTGTGGAGTTTTTATCT
>NW_013953376.1:118667-120392 GCF_001266775.1 Austrofundulus limnaeus
GACTCATCTACAGTCCTGACGAATTTCATGTTGATCGGTGCAGCTGTTTTTGTGCTACGGTTGACCGAATATCACTGAAAAAAATAAAATAAATAAGCAGTACAAAAACCATATGACTCCCGCTTACACTTGGCGTGCGGGGGTCATAATAAAGATGAGTGATTAATTTTTTATGAAGAGGGAAAACATGTAAGCGTTACATAGAACAGAACAGACTGTTTAAAACAGTCTTAAAATCTAGTAGTTATTCAATAATAAAACAAAAAATGAGAAAAACAACAACAACAAAAAAACAGTAGCAGGTGTTTGGAATCTGATCTGAAAACCCCAAAATATATAAAAAAGAAGAGTTTGAGTTTTTGTACAGATCAGAAGGTTTTTTTGTCACTGTGCTTTACTCGCTGCACAGTAGTAAACTGCACTGTGCTCCTTTTGAATACTTAAGATAAGCAGAGATCCAGTCTTTGTTGCATCACCACCCAGATCTCCAGTAAGACTGAAATGATCTTTATAGTGGTCTTCCATTGTGACAGCTTTGTAGTACAAATATCCAGTAAGTTTCAGAGCAGTGTCTCCGGGAGGCTGCTGGTACCAGAGCATCAGTCTGTAGTCAGTTTGATTGTGGCTGCAGAAAATCTCCACCTTTTCATCAGGATATTTGATGATATCAGAATGAGACTGATGCACCTCAAGTCCACGACTAAAGACTGAACATATAAAGAAAAAAGTTATTAGTTATAAATGTCAAYACATTATTTCCACATTACTAACAACTTGTTTACTTAAAACAACTTAATACCTGAGAGAAAACCAAAAAGCAGCAAATGGATCATGTTGCCTTCTCAACATAAACTCACAAGTTGTAATAAATGTCTTCAGTAAAGTTCTGCTTTGCTGACTGAGTTTCTGGTGGCTGACAGATGGTGGTGAACAAAACATAAGCTGGGAGGGGCTTGTTGAGAACCCAATAGGTCTAAAAACAAAAACTGAGTGAGTTTTGGATGAAGAAGCAAGTGTTTGCTGTTGATGTGCGTATCTACCTGCAGAGTAGTGGACTGTAGTGTGTTCAGCCTTCAGGTCGGTGATGAAGAGAGAGCCGTTCTTTACCTGTTCTTCACTCATGTCTCCAGCGATGTGAAAATGTTTCTTAAACACTGTCTCATGTTCTATGGTGCTGTAATACACATGTCCAATGGGCTTCAGTGCTTGGTCTCCAGTGGATCTCTGGTACCAGTACATGGTTGTGTAGTCGGTCATTTCATGGCTGCAGATCAGCTGGATTTTGTCTTCAAGTTTTCTGAAGGCTTCTGGAGGTGTTTGCTTGATTTCAACAMCCAAAGAAACAACTAGAAAGGAAATAAATAAATAAAATAAGTATTTATGAAATGTAGAAAAATTAGACTTACCACCTGAATAAAATGATTACCTGTGACCCAAAACATAAGGAAAAATGTCAACATGATGACCTGCGTGTTTAGTGAGGACATRAATCTGTGTGGGTCTATCTTCTCACTACAGTCTCTTAAACAAACACCCCACCCTCCCTCAATTTTTCATACCTGATAGTTTAAACTGAGAAGTCTTTATGGAGCTCCAGCACAATCTACTGGAAAGTCAAACAATAAAGTTGGTATTAAACTAGTATTATACTCAGGGTTGCACATAAACTTTTTGTTCTGGTTCTCAGGGGAGAACCTAGGGTTGTTGCTTGGTGCTCACTCATAT
>NW_013953376.1:120511-128109 GCF_001266775.1 Austrofundulus limnaeus
TAGAGGGGCGTCAGGTCATCTAACGTCCCCCTGTTCTGTTTTATGACTCCTATCAGCTGCAGCGTCTCAGGACATCATGTCAAATCAGTCCAACAAGTTTTTATTTTATTCTTTTACTCTGCATAAATTTTGTAAACTACCTAAGTGGTCGAGGGGCTGGGTGTGTGTCATATAAACATCACAAACTGAACATTTCATGGTTAAATGTCTTTTAGACTAACATGTCCCTCAGATAGACAGCTCCTGTTTGGTCTTCACTTTGGCCTTGGTTAAACCAGCTTTCCACACTCTCCAGACCAACCAGCAAATATCTGGCTTTCACACAGAGCAAAATAACTTAAAACATACAAATGTTTTATTTGCTAGACCGGTTTCTTTTTTAAAAGACTATTTTATTCAAAAAGATATTATTTAGATGGTTTCAGCTCATGTAATTATTTATTCTTCATATTTGATCATTTATTTAATTATATTTATCCCAGAAAAGCTGTATCACAGTATGGTCCTCAATATAAACAAGTTTAGCACATTGTGGTGGCACGATTTACTAAGAATGCAGAAACACGTTGGAATAAATGCACAGAAAGTCTGCGTGTATGGTCGTCAAATGATTTAATTTGAGCAACAACAGAGCAGAAGTCAATCAGAGAAGTCTGTCAAGTTGTGGCTGCCGCATCAACGCAGAGCAGCCGATAATATAACATCCTGTAACATGCTTACAACCAATCACATTTCACCAACTGTGAACCATCTAACCAATGGCAGAGTTGTCAGCCCGGAAACACCTTATTAAAATAAGAGAGGTCATGCATTGCTGGAGTCTTGAAGTCTGGGCCGATAGATTAAAAAAGCCGAAACTAGTTATCATGASATATGATTACTGGACARTGTCAAGGTAGAACAGAWATACATAATTATTCCATAACAAACCCTCCTCTTTGAGTAAACAATACTCAAACCAAATAAAAAGGAATAATTATCAAACGTCTAAACACAAATGCAAAAATCAACAACATAATGTAAAAATGAGGGAAAAATAGTGCAAGTTATATGACGACCAAAAACATATACATTCAATTACTGCAAGATACAACAGGAAAAAGGCATAAAAGACAAATGAAACATCATTACACATCAGAAGAATTGATGAAGAAAAACATGTCAAAATTAAAAAAAACTTAAAATTCCAAAATTCAACAAGTTATCACCACAAGTTCTGCCCCCCTCAAATATGAATAGTATTAGCCGAGTATGTTCCCTCAGAATATTACTTGGATAATGTGTTAATTTAATAACAACTAGTTGTCAATAAATGAACCTTAAGTAAAGTAAATTAGGACAAGGTGAGTTGAAAAAATGCTGAAGGCATTAACTTCTAGCAAAGCGATTGGACAAGTTCAAAAGCAAATCATAAATGAAGACAACAAAACTTCATGAATAAATGTGGAAATGTCATTAAAATGTGCAAAATNTACTAAGATCAATTTTCCAAGCTCAGTGAGACAGATAGTCTAAACAGGTGAAGACCATAATAACATATTGAAACCATAATCCATAATAATAATAATAATAATAATAATAATTCATTTTATTTGTTAGCGCCTTTCAAGACATCCAAGGACACTTCAAACATTAAAAAGGGCAGCAGGACAGGCTCCTGTACACCTGTCTGACCTCCTGCATCAATTGCTTTTAGTTGTTCTGGTGTCCAGGATGGTCCACTGAGGTGATCGGGTCTTGCCAGTTGTGGAACCAGCTTGCCCTTTCACATCAGACAGGCTTCTTGGTATTTTTAAATCCTACTTTTAAAACGCATTTGTTCTCGCTAGCTTTTAAAACAACCAATGTTTTTATTTTGTTTCGTCACATTTTAATTTTATTTTATTTTTAATTCTTTGAATATGTTGTTGTAATTTGTTGATTTTGTACTATGTTGCTCAATGTTTTGAATCAGCTTGCTGCTGGGTTATTCAGCTAGTTTTTCATATTTTGGTTGCAAACCACTAGACCTGTTGCAATAAGCAATAATTGAATTAATCGCACAATAAATAAAAATGAAACTGTATTTTGTTCTATAAAAAATTCAGTTTGACTGCTTTCACTTTCAGTTCCAAAATTCAGATTTTTGTGTCACACATCCTGGTCTTTGAGAAAGCCAGCTATAGTAATCAAACACAGCTCCACATATTAACATTTCACTTTGGTGAAACTGCCATTTTGTAATATAACAGAGTTGATGCAATCCACCCTATGAGTGACAAAAAAACACCACAAAGTTATTTAATGAGTGATTAATTTTACTTATAGACAACGTCACATTTACATCCCGTCATGGGTCAGTCAGCAGCAGCGTTTGATGAATAACTGCCTGCAGCTGAGAGCAAGGATGTGCGAGAACTGAGGCATCAGTCGCTGCTTTGAGACCGGGGAGGAGCTCGCAGCAGACCTCCCTGCCCATCTGAGTCCCTGTAACCCCCTTGCCAACGCTCCTTGACGCGTGTCCACCATAGCCTTTGCGTGTAAACCTGACGCTCAAAACGCGTTTGGTGTGAACGTAGCATTACGTGATGTGTCTATGTTTTAGGGAAGAAGACAACCACTGGATCTGTAAGCCCTGGAACCTGGCTCGTGGACTGGACACACACATCACTAATAATCTGGATTATATTATCAGACAGAGAGAAAGTACACCAAAGGTAGCAGCACACTCATGAACAGACAGCATACTGTCATTTCACTCACACATTTGTCAGCGATCTTTATTCATCCAGGCCATGGCAATCCTAAAAGTATATTATTGAAGGCACCTACGCTTCAGTTTAGTTCTGTTTATTTCTATAGTAGCTCCTTGTCTTTTCTCGTAGGAAGAAAAGTTGGAAACACTTGTTTGTGTCAGACAGAACTGCCACAGTTCACGTGCCTTTTTTGGACTCTTTATTTCTCAGGTGGTGTGCAAGTACCTTAATGATCCAGTGCTGTTCAACAGAGAGGAAATAGGAATGGTGAAGTTTGACATTCGCTACATGCTGATGTTGCGTTCTGTTCAGCCTCTGCGTCTTTATGTCTACAATGTATTCTGGCTTCGCTTTGCCAACAGGTAATAAATTCATCCTGGTTAGAAAGCATAAAATCAACATCAATAACTACTTTATTTGCAAAGACATCCAAATAATTTATGTTAAATCCACTTTTATGATTAGATTAAAGAGATCCACGATTAGTTGTAACATTAGACTTTATTTAATAAACATAAATTTTAACTGTAAAATAAAGAGTGTAAAAATATTGTAGGATGTTCAGTTTTTATAATTTTTAAACTAAAAGTTTAAAAATATATTTTAACACAGACGGGGCCATTTTATTTACACACAAAGCATTCTGGGTGAATGATGATGTGGATAGGTCCTCGGTGCAAGGCNAAAACAAAAAAAAACAGTAAACCCAAAACATCCAGAAGTGCCTAATTGTTTTAAAATTATGTTACGAGATGGGCCTCAGAAATGGACCAGGGGTAACCCTGATGCCACCCAGGAGGGRGAGCTAAATACCAACCCAGCTACCCAGGGCGTCAAAACAATCCCTGAGAAAAACCAGGAAATTTCAAACATTGCACAGACATAGTTGCACAGCAGGTAAAACAGTGAAACATTTAAAATGCGTAATAATAAGCCAGTCAGAAGAGCACAAAGTTAGTCCAGTATTTCAGAAAGGGGCAGTTCATACTGAGTTTTTCATGGTGGCTGAAAAAATGCAAACAGTGTGGTGAAAAGCACTCTCACCCAGCTAATTTAGCCTGGGTATAAAAAACACAGTCCTGTTCTTTATTTCATTAAGGCAGAGGGTGTGTGATCAGAAACCACACCAWAACACAGGGCCAGATGTGTAGCGTTTTAGAAACCTCGCCCAGAGAGAGCAGCCGTACATGGCCTGTTCAAAGGTGGAACGTGATGATGTGGGGGGATGGGTCCCCCCAAAAAGGACCCCCCAGGAAATGCCCATTGGAAAGGCTAGCACGAGGWGGCAGACAGCTGGTTCCAGGTGGAAATGGAGAACCCCCGGTGAGAACAGCATTCGCCCTGCGGAAAAACTCACACAAACACCCAGAGAGAAAAAGAAAATTTAGAAAAAATTTTCAGAAACACTTATTTCAGACAGACAGTTCGTGTGTGAAAATGATGATGATTAAATTATACAATTGTAGTTTATAAATAATATTACACAGAAACACATCAGTCCTCCGTCTTATCCTCATATATAAAAAAATGCCCTTGTTCTTTGAACAAAGGCCAGGGGGACGCCAGGTGTCATATTCTTTAAGCACACAGATTGCAATAGTCCCTGTTGCTTTATAGCAAAAGTTTATTCACCATTCATTTAGCAATGTAATACATTCGACTGGCCTCTCAGGAACTGCCTGTGAAACAGGTTTTTAGTTTTTCTATTATGTATTTATGATCAGCTGTGCTGCACGTCTATGTAAGACCAACAAATTTGCAGCCTCAGCTTTACATATGTGGTGGAAAAAAAACCTAAGAGGAACCGATGTCATTATCACCCCCACACACGCACACACATGCACCCCCCCTCCCTCAAACACCCACGAGCTGGGCCCCCACACCCTTTAACTGTGCCTCAGTTGAGATCCAGCGAGTATGAGTGGGCCAGATCGCRGGGYGCTGGACAGCTCCCACTGAGCCACACAGATAAGGTCTCGTCGTGAGATAAAAACCCTGAAGTGGCTGAGGTAAAAGCTGAGCAGCGGCRAAAGATGTGACGATATGAAATGTTTGAGGAGACATGACAGGTGTACGAAACGCGTGCAACGCGACGCAACTAGGAGTTGAGGTCCACCCACTTTTCCAGAGTATGTTTTAAAATGTCTTTCAACAACATGGGGGGAAACAAGGTCAGATCTGAAATACCCCACAATGTGTATTTAAACGAAAGGTCCGCGAGACTGCAAATGCGGTGCTGTTTCTGCAGACTCACGGTCATCGTATTTAGTTTTAGATTAAAAAATATGCAAACAGTACTTCCTTATCAACACGTTTAACCATATTTTTTCCCTCTGAGGACTTTTTTATATATATAAGTGACTGGGCTCTTAAAAATGCAGGGGACCAGCTAACCAAAAATAGCACAAAACTCCCTTATGGCAATAATTATTGGCAAGCATTATGCAAAATTTAACCAAACTCAAACAACAAGTAATCAGATGTTCGTATTTCTCTAAATACTAAGATCAATTTTTCAAGCTCAGTAAGACAGATAGTCTAAACAGGTGAAGACCACAATAACCTATTGAAAACASGAACAGATAAGGTTTCAAAAACCAAACTGTGTAGACACGCCTCACATAGGCAAAACATTAATTATGCAAAAACACCCATAGGTCAAACACCTGACAAAAACATAATCCAAGAAAATATAAAATTATCAGGTTCACCCTTAAAGCCAAAAATTNAGCTAAATCCCCCCTAAAGGTTAATCTTGGACAATATCTGACGATCGACTCTTTTAAATGAAACCAGAGAGCGTTGACAGAGAGGAGAAGGTAGAAATGACTCAGCCTGTAACTGAAAACATAGATGGAGGACCTCAGCTTAGCTTGTTTGTCACGTTAGCACTGAGCTAATACATATAAGGCAATATAGCGTTGGCGCTAGTGCAAAGGCTAACAGGCTAAGCTGAGATTCTTCTTCCATGAAGCAGCTCTATTGTCCTCCATCCATATTTTCAGTTACAGGCTGAGTCATTTCTACCTTCTCCTCTCTGTCAATGCTCTCTGGTTTCATTTAAAAGAGTCAATCATCAGATATTGTCTAAGATTAACCTTCAGGATGGATATAGCTCACTAGCAGCCTCGCACCGATGACCTATCCACGTCATCATTTACCCAGAATGCTTTGCATGTAAATAAAATGTCTCTGTCCATGTTAAAATAGATTTTTAAAAATTAGAAAAACTAAACAGCCTACAGTATTTTTACAGTCTTTATTTTACTGTTAAAATATATGTTTATCAAATAAAGTCTACTGTAATGTTACAACTAATCATGGATCCTTTTAAGCTATCATTCTTCTTTTTAGACCTTTCTCCTTGGATCATTTTGATGACTACCAAAAGCACTTCACTGTCATGAACTATGCAGAGGGGGTGGAGCTTAAACAGGTATATTTTAATGCACTGTCACCATTTTTGTTCTCTTTTCAATGCCTTTGTTATTATCCAGTGGCTCATAGCCTGCGGTGGTGGATATTGTTTAGTTTTACAGGTTCACTTTTTTAAATCACTGTCCGAAGACTGAGGAAGTAGATTCATCAGTAGATTGTCGAACAATCTGACTCATTAAAATATCTTGGAATTACATGTGGACAGCACCCTCTCCTTGACCACTCATGATCATCTGTGCAACAAAATACAACAAAGGATCTAATCGATCCTTTGCAGCCGTGCTAGACTATTTCAACACAGTCACTATTCAGATTGTGTGCTGTATGGCAGCTCAGTGTGGTTCAGCGGCCTTTCAGAACAGCTGAAGAACATTATACTCAACATCTGCTCCAAAATCATTGGTGGAGAACAAATTCACTGAGCTGTGCCAAAAACAGGCTGTAGGACTGGCAGACAAAGTCTATATGAACTCAGCTAATGTGCTGAGCAGTGACGTTGAACTTCTGCCATCTGGGAGGTGATTCAAGGTGCGTCGTTACAGAAGGAACAGGTACAAGAACTCCTTTGTGCCATATTCCATCAAATTCCTAAACGAGAAAAGGAATAAATGAACTCCGCAGTGCAGATGACATTTTTAGCTTTATTTTTAAATTCTGATGATGAATGCCAATGATATGTGATGTTGATTATGTACATCAAATTTCCATTTTTATGGACTAAAAGTTTTTATCTTATTGGATTTAGGTTCACTACGATGAGTTCATTCCCATGTTTGAGAAGCAGTACCCACAGTATTCATGGAAAGAGGTGGAAGTAAGTATAAATCTAAATATCTTTTTATTATCCTTTTACAGTGTCTTGACAAAGTCTTCATACACCTTGAACTTTACAACATTCTATCATGTTCCAGCAACAAACTTCCAAGTATTTCACATGACTCCCAACACAAAGTGGTGCATAATTGAGGCAAAGAAGGAAAATGAATCATGCATACTGTAGCTTTTCAAAAAAAAAAATAAGTAGGTCCTCTGGATGGGTTCTTCTTTAGTGAATAACTCAGCCAGCGGTCACTCTTTCAGGGATGAAGATGTTCTCATCCTTGATAGAGAGGATCGTTGGTTTGAGAGAGGAGTAAAGGAAGCCATCTTTGTGAAGAAAAACCATCCACCATTAAACAGAGGTGGAGGCCTTCGTGTCCAGTTGTCCGCCTCCTACAATGCTGTCATTGCAAGAATGACTCAGCCCTCTTTGAGCAAAAGGTGTGAATCAGGGCCCCAATGATACCAACACAAATAGGGAAAGAGAGACAAAAACAAGGGGGCTTTGAACCCCCGCTTGCATTCACTACATTCACATAACACAACACGGGTCAGATGATGGGGCACTTGACCCTCTATGAACAATAGAATTAATCAAGCCTATTG
>NW_013953376.1:128333-130265 GCF_001266775.1 Austrofundulus limnaeus
GAAGAACCCATCCAGAGGACCTACTTATTTTTTCTTTTTGATTTTTTTCTACCTGGATTACTGAGATGCATCAGGACATGCAAAAAATTTTACAAACACAAATTTGGAAGGTGTGGCATGCATTTTAATTCACCCCCAAAGTATAGTCTTGTGCTACCTTTTACCTTCAGTCGCCTAATTAGTAAACAGAATTCGCCTGTGGAGATTTTGCCCATGCTCCTATAGACCTCCATGGAAATGCTATTTGTTTGCAGCTGGTATTTAAGTTCTAACAGCCTCCCTGTGCCCAGAAGACCAGATGAGATCCAGGCTTGTAGCACATTTAGGCATATTCTTCCGTTCAGGTTATTCATGTAGTCACAACAAAGTCACAACAAATGCCATCTCAAGGCAATGTACAGAAAACAGTCAATCTAAAACTGCTAACAGAATATGCCGAATCTTCTCTCCCTTCCTGAGCAGCACATTGATAGCAGTAGAAAGGAAATATACTGTATTCCTGGTGTCTATTTGTGCCCCCTAGCTTCTAACAAAAGTAGTGCAAGTGTTAGAAAGTTAGTTTGCCAGAGGATAAAAGACAGCACCCTTCAACCCCAAATTACAACAAATGCCAGCAAGTTGTTCATAAACTATGGAAAAAACAGAGTTAGTGTTTTGAATTACATGATTCAAAAGGCCAATCAGTAGGCCCAATGCATCACAGGGATGAAAGACACTATCCACACTCTGACACGTTTACATTTACATGCATGGCTTTGGTCTGTGGGAGGAAAATGAGAAAACTTGTGTATATGCAGTAAAAACATGCAAACTCAGCAAAAAACCATTGCACTGGGTTTTGCACCTGTGACCTTCTTGTTGTGAGGTGGCAGCTAACTACTGTTCCACCTTGACAACACTTTTATTAGTTTTTGTTTCTGTGTATTTGACATGCATTGTTGTCAAAGAGAAAATCTGTATCCCAGCTCTCATTAAGAATATTTTTACATACTTTTCTTGCATACCACATTCATTTTATTGTTTACCTTTCTTACAGGCAGAGTTGTTTAAAGCTTTTAAGGAACTCTTTACAGCAGCTTCATCTCGACTGGGTCCGTATGGCATCCACCCATATCAGTCATCCCGAGCAATCTATGCTGTAGATCTCATGCTGAAGTGGAGCCAAGGACAAAATGGTAAGATTTAAGATTTACCTATAATGTTCACATTTTACCAATAAGTTGTCCCTGTTTATTCAATGTGAAGCATTGTGGAATCCTCTGGATCTCTGTCAGCTGAGGGAATTTTAGAAGTGTCACTAGAACCTGACTTATGTTTGGACTGTTTTTTATCCTGTTGAGCTCTACAGTATATTGTAGCTTCATCCAAACCATCAGCATGTCTGCTATATCCCTTAATAATAGCTACTAGTGTTGTAGTACTTGAAACCGGTCTTGGTCTTAAGACCGGTCTCAAGACCAGTTTTTGATGGTCTTGGTCTCGTCTCGGACTCGACAGCATTTGTACTCGGTCTTATCTCAGTACTGGACATTGAGGACTCAGAGTTTTGTTTCAAGACCAGTCAAGACCACAACTGTGGAAATATCACTGAACAGCCAGAATGTCCAATTTATTAGTTAACATTCTTGCTTTCATTGGATTTAAAATGTAGCTACTGATTCAAATCCAAACCTGACTTATCAGTGTGCATTGCCAATGCACACTATTGTGATTCATTTCCCATCCAAGTCATCTCAACTTTGCCATGCTTCTCCTCCTGCATACTTTGTCCTAGAGCTGCCATTGTCATTTTTATCTGTAAAGCCCCTGTGCCAAATGATGGCTAAGCCTTTTGGTGCCTGTAAAACTTGTAATTTTTGAAATATTAATGTTTAATAAATTATAATGGCAGTCAATGGAGCCTTGTATTGGTCCAATACTGCCCCCTGCTGC
>NW_013953376.1:134272-135459 GCF_001266775.1 Austrofundulus limnaeus
TGAGACAATGAATTTTGGTTTTTATTTTTTGGTAAGAGGTTTTTATTTAAAAGAATTTTTGGGCAAAAATATCACAATATATCGCCTTGCTTACAGTATCGCAATATATTGCCTTGCTTACAGTATCGCAATATATCGGGATATATCGTATCGTGACCCCTCTGTCATGATATGTATCGTATCGCCAAATTCTTGCCAATACACAACCCTAATGTATGCCACACCGGACTATAAGCCACAGGTTCGCGGGTGCTCCATTTTTTCAGCTTAAAAAAGCCACAAAAAATTTGATCGTAGTATAAAATGCCCTCTAATAATTTCATACAGACCTCACCGTGTTTCAGCACTTGCAGGGACACACAGTGTGTGTGTGTGTATTCATTTCAGTTCAGTTCAGTAACTTTATTGTCCCCCCAAGTGGGGAAATTTGTTTTGCAGCCAGGCATTTCTAACATACAAAAACAACATAAAAAAACGCGTGTGTGCGTGGCTGCAGCATAGCAGGCTGTGTGGGAGCAGTGCAAACTTGAAAATGGTCTAGAGTCAAGTCAGGGGGGTACTCCTGGAAATCTCCACCCTGAGGCCAGAATTCAGAAATCTCCGGTTTCAGAGAGAATGACAGCTGGTGTTGTGTGCACGATGGGCCGAACAACAGCAAAAAACCTACAGTTTTACACAAAATTGGCATCATGTAAACGTCATGGAGTTCCTCAGGGTACTGATGCAGAAAAACTGATCCATTTAGACTGGACTACTGAAATTCTGCTGAAATGCTGCTAGAGTTCTAATGAGAGTTTCAAGGAGGGATCATGTTTATCCATTTTTAGCATTTTTCCATTGGCTCCCTGTTAAATTCAAAATAGAATTTAACATTTGACTTCTAACATACAAAGCTTTCAACAACAAAGGTCCGTCTTATATTAAAGATTATTATTATTATTATTCCATATTTTTTCCTCTCTTGTGGAACCGACTTCCAGTTTCTGTCCATGAGGCTGATGGTGCGTTCACACCGAACGCGATTTCAGCGTCAAAATCGCAGCCAACGCTGAAGTTTGAAGCTTGTGCACTTTGAGGTCAGACGCAGGACACCTGCGCTGCACGGCGACAGCCGCCCCGCCCTCCTCTGTGGGGCTGTTTAATGTCGGACGAGGAAGTGGCTTTGCTTTATTTACAGACAGCCAGAA
>NW_013953376.1:135960-138364 GCF_001266775.1 Austrofundulus limnaeus
TTTTGAGCGTCGATTCAATCCACACTCCACATCACTAGGTGGCGGTAATGCACCTTGTTGTTTACCACCAACTGTCCAAAAAACACAAAGAAGAAGAAAAGCGGAAGCAAGGGGAAAGAAATGGGGGGAGGGGGAAAAAGTTTTTGAAAGTTAGTTCGTTCTGGAATACCACGGTTTAGTGGATTACTTTCACTTTCTGGGTATTTTACTTAATACAGCAGTACTGAAAGCGTTCATTTCTCGGTAAGTATTTTGTGAAATTTTTCCAGTCCTCGTGTTTTCTTCGTGTTTGAAGTAGGCTAACTTTGGCGCGAGGGTTAGCTGCAAACCTTTTTACAACATGTCGGTTCGACCTGCAGAGCTGCCGTCGAAACGGTACAGCGGCCATTAGTCCATTTTACTTACTACCTTTTTTTTTTAATGCAGATGTTTCACGTTTGTCGGCCACGGCGCCACTCCCACAGCTCGTGAAAATAAAGTTTGGTTGCTGAAACTAATCTGCATCAAAATGAGCACGAGAAAGAGCGATAATTACTGATGAAAACACAGACCTGACCACTAAACTAACTTTTAACCAAAATAATGCTTCTATGATGTTTTATAATTGGAATTAATGATATTGGTGTACGAAAGGCTGGGTTAATTTCCCTTGGAGTAATAAATAATTTCAGCAGTGTGTCTGCTTCAACACACCGGAAACGGGGTTGTTTAGAACACGCAGACGGACAAAAAGAAAAGAAAAGAAAAACACGCAGACGGGATGAAATCCCTGAAGGAATGTGGATAATTTTTTTTTAGCCAATATCAAATCTGCAGCAGATTCAAAAATATCATTAAAACCCTACAAAATAACAACATAATGTGATTATATCAAGTTTTACAGAAGTTCTGGATGTTTTAGGTGAAATCCGATGATTTCTTGCTGCACTTCATAGCTGAAACATTTGACCTTGTTTTTATCTCTTTTTGCTCACAACGTCCTTGTTGTTCAACATAATACCATGAAATTTTAGGAAAAGTTTCACATTGTTTTATGTAGGAAGCATCTTGTATCCTAAAAACAAATAAAACTTTATAAAATCTAATGCAAAATTAGCAGAAAGGATATAAAATATAAGGCTTATCACATCAAATAAATTTAATGTGTCTTAAAAAGCCAGGAAAAGAAAACCATTTAAAAAGCATGTGGATATTTGTTTTGTAAACAAATTACCTCAACAAATGACAGCCCAGTGTGTCACGTGGGTCAGTCTATCTTTTGGTCATTGGATTTTTATTTTAGAAACGGGTATTAAAAAACAAGAAATGTGAGTGGATATTTGATTTTTGTTTTAAAATACTGAAATTAAAATAATACAAAGCGTGTCTCATTCTTAGTGTCAAAAAGGGACAAACAAAATGTTAACAATGATTTGAGTTTCCTTTTCTGTTTCAGATAGCAAAAAAGAAAATTACTTTAAGACATAAAGGAAAAAAGGCTTGTTTGTTTGTATCCTACAACTATCTATTCCCCCACCAGAAGGGGCCCTCGCCTGACAGCTCTGCAGAATAAAACATTAATTTCTGTAAATAAAAGGCTGAAACACAGAGAAGTGTGTCCATAAATGAGTTGTATGATGACTGTCGCTCTGTGACCAAAGGCTTTGCAGAGATATTTGGCTTTTGGCCAAATAAGTCTCTTTTACTGAATACATGTTGGCTACTGCCTCCATGTTTCATCTCCATTTTTCTCAATAAAAAGCAAAATAAGATAAATTTCATTCCATTATTGTGTTGTACGATTGTTGTTCTGTGAGTAGAAAGGTTKTTTTTTTTGTTTCCCTCCTGAGTTTTGACTAAATCTGTGCTTTTTTCTGTCAGTTTGCGTCCTCAGAGTTTTCCTTTCAGTGAACGGTGGGCGGTACTACGACTTGATATTGATCTGATACCAAATAAATACTTGGCAAATTTATTTGATACTGAAGTCAACATCAATGGTTTTTACTTTTAATGGGACGTTCATTGAATAACTTTGATATTGCAGACACCCCTCCTGGTGGTGAAACAGATTATTGTAGGGAGACAGTAAATTGGTACGACCTGTCATGGATCATGAACAAACAAGCCTTTTTTCCTTTATGTCTAAAAGTAATTTTCTTTTTTTGCTATCTGAAACAGATCTCAAATCATTTTAAAAAAAATTTTGTTCAACCCTTTTTGACACTAAGAATGAGAAACGCTTTATATTTTAATTTTAATTTCAGTATTTTAAAACAAAAATCAAATATCCAATCGTTTCTTGTTTTTTAATACCCGTTTCGAAAATGAAAATCCAATGACCAAAAGATACACTGACCTTTTAAAAAATAAAACCAAAAACAAAATAATCGGTCACTTTTTCATTATTTGGTTTTTGATTGGCAAT
>NW_013953376.1:143095-147995 GCF_001266775.1 Austrofundulus limnaeus
TGAGAGTTGGAGGGAGGAGGCAGATCTTAGAGAGCAGGAGGGTGTGGAGATGTTTAGGAGGCCAGACAGGTAAGGAGAGGCAAGATTGTGGATAGCTTTGAAGGTGTGTAGGAGAAATTTGAAGATGCAGGATTTACCTGGGAGTAGGGCTGGGTGGTATGACCCAATTTTTATATCACGGTATTTTCAACAATTACACCGGTTTCACTGTATTTGGCGGTATTTTTTTTCCTCACAGCTCAGCTGATAAAAAAAATGTACAAACTTTGCTTATTGACTTTTTTCTTTTACTGTACCTCTGTATCACTGTTTCCCTCCTCTTGTACGTCTTTTCTTCTCTGCCTGGTTGTAGACAGTAAACATGCATTTTAGGTCCGATCATGAAAGGTTGAGAAAAAAGTCATTATCTGGTCTATCGTTACGTGTTAATAAAATTTAAAACGACTCACCTTGCACACCAGTCAACTCCGCTACACTACGAAACTACTTCCCCATGGGCTTTTCACAATAGAAGCACGCTAGAGTTTCCATGCAATAACATGTGCATTATAGCGTTGCACATTAAATCTAACTGTGCACGTCACTGAAGAGTTGTTTACTACATTCAGCGATGGTGAAAACTGGATTTTTTTTTTACGTCAGACCATATAAGCGGCTGAAACACACTACCCGCCGACAGTTGTTCCAACAATAACGTTGGCATGCTAATGTGCTTAGCGGTGCTATGAGGAAACGTGTCCCCAGGGAAACAGTTCACTGGCAGCCGCGACAAAACGTTCTGCACGTGTTCAGGCTATTTACACCGGTATAAAGAAAAGTCATAACAAAAATAAAAACCGGTTTTCGGTACAAAACAGTATACCGCCCAGCACTACCTGGGAGCCAGTGGAGCTGTTGTAGGACTGGAGTGATGTGGGCATAGGATGAGGTTTGGGTGATAACATGGGCTGCYGAGTTCTGAACCATCTGTAATTTGTGAAGGGGATTATTGGGGAGGCCAAACAGTAGGGAGTTGCAGTAGTCGATCCCAAATGTTACTAGGCTGTGTACAAGGATAGCAGCAGAGCGGGGAGTGAGTGAAGGATGGAGACGGTTAATGTTGCGGAGATGAAAGTATGCAGATCGAGTCACGTTGTTAATGTGGGATGTGGAAGAGAGTGTGGTGTCAAGGATGACACCTAGTTTGTTGACCTGAGGCGAGGGGGAAAGAACGGAGTTGTTAAGAGTGAAGAGAAGAAGCTGGGATTTAGAGATTAAGTTTTTTGTCCCAACAAGGAGGAGTTCAGTTTTGTCATGGTTTAGTTGGAGGAAATAGTTAGAGAAGCAATTATTGACTCACTGAGGCAGTCTGTAAGAGTGGAGGCTGGTAAGGTGGAGTTCGGTTTTGTAGAGATGTAGGGCTGAGTGAAGGTGCAGAACAAAGTTCAGGCTTTTTTTTTCACTATCACCCCTGGAATTGACATCTAACAAAAGAAAAGAGGATCCACTGGAAGCATGTTTGAAGATTCCTGCCAGAGTCACGGAGTGATAGTTGGAGTCCGATAAGAATAAAAACTTAAACTTTTTAAAAAGAAAGTCCATGATGCGGAAACAAATATTTAACTCTCAGACTTTCCTGAACATTGCATTTGAGGCCACAACAAATAGTTGTAGTTGAACCTTCCTGCTGTACTTTGGTTAAAATGCTCTTCTGAATAAATTAAGCCTATGTAACACAGTTGTTTACACTTAAATTAAAAATATTTGACCTAAGATGAACCGAAGCAGGACTACAGAGAGAGATAAATATGATTTAGTTTTTTATTTCTGTGACAGGAGACACAACATTAACAGCAGTCGTCATTTCATTCTTAGGCTTTAAAGGGGAGCTATTATGCAAAATTCACTTTTTAAAGGTTTTTTTTACTCAACTTTGGGTATGTACTTCTTAAAAAACAGGACCAAAAAATGCACCCAGGGGCATATTTACTGTAAGTAAATGTATTTTTAATGTATATTAATGACAAGTTTTATACTTCCTACATTTTGTGATGTCACAAGCGGTATGACAACCCACCGCAACCTGCGTTCACGGTTGTTGTTGTGCAATGTGCAGCTCATTTCACAACAAGCCTTTCAATAGGGCAATGGGTAGAGTGTTGGACCGGAGAGTGGGAGAGCAGGGTTTGAGAACGACACAGACACAAACAATTTAATTATTTATTTTTGTTCGTTATGAACACGTTTTCTCATGACCTCTATTGTTTTTAGCTTTAGCCTATTTGTTCGAGTTTCTGAGGTATTTTGACCACTGCTGCTCCAATTACCTGCCCTGGTAACAGCATGCAGAGTGAGCGCAGAGCTCCGACACAGGAGGGGGGAGAAAAAAAGCTGCGACCTTGACTCTGCCTCTGGGTCTGACTCTATTTCTAGCCATGCTAACGTAAACGCTGGCTCTGGAGGACGGAGTTTGGAGGGCGTTACCAACAGAGCTCATTAACATAAACAGCTCGTTCTGAACAAAAGTCAGAGCAGGCAGAACTAGAAAATGGGAAATTTTATTATCTAAGAATTATTTTGGGCATTAAATTGAATGACCTACCATAATTGGTCTCCTTTAAAGCAGCTCCTTTAATTCCACAGCTGACTTTTTTTTCTGGATCTCTGAGAGCAGGACATCAATCTCCGAACTCGTAAAGTTCTTCTTTTTTACTTTGCAATGTCATTTATGAATGGACAATTCGTGTTATGTGGGGCAGGAAACGTATATCCCTATATGGTGTTTTTGGGGTGGTAAATTATGCTAATCTCCTCTCCTCGTGCACGAGCACCTGATACACATTCATCAGTTTRTGCAGCACATTTACACACTTTTCGTGAAGATTGAAGATTTTGTTGAATCTGACATGACTTGTTCCTGCAAACCCTTCGTACGAACAAAAGTAAGAGAAATTTAGGATAAGAATTAGGGCTGTAGCAATACACTAATCTCACAATACGATACGATATTCAATATTCTACTCACGATACAATATATATCACGATATTGAGTGAACGATACGTTTCGATTTCCTGAATGATTTTAGAGGGACAGAGTGATTTTGGTGACATTTTGTGACTGTTCCATAGACTTGGATTGAATTAATTGAACTGAAAACTCATTAAAAGCACCAACTACACAATACCTGCTCTGACTGGACAGAGACCTAGTCTACAGCTGGACAAAATTAATCAAAGATGCGATGAGAATTAGTTTTCTTTAATTGAAACAGTGCAAACTGTAGCTTACAAGCCTAAATAATATTTGGTTCCATCCAGGTAACTTTGGCCAATAAAGAGAAAATTTTCCCAAATCTTCAGGCTTTGTTGTTTACGATGAGAGGAATTAACACAGTTAAAGATTTGGAGGTAAATTATTTTGTTCCCATGTTACAGAGGAGGAACAGATTATTTTAAACTGAAATATTTGGTTCTTGTATCAGCAATAAAAAATTTTAAATACACGTTGGAAGACAGTGTTTGGTGGCTGTCTGATAAATAGTGAGGCTAAAGAGAACATGAGAAAAGTTGGAAAAGGACTGATAAGGACTCATTCTGTGATTTAAAAAAGGCCAGGGTTTTATTTATTTATTCATTTTAGAGTTTTTTTAACAGCAGTTGATGATTAAACTGAAAGTTACCTTGACAAGATTGAGTCCTTTTAATGAGAAATTGATCAGAAGTGCTGTGAAAATGGTCAGATCTGCCTCTCTGGCTGCAGTGTGGCCTCCAGACACACGGGGAACAGATTTTCACAGGGGAACTGAATTTCGCACAACACCCCCTAAGCTTGAAGCGCTAGACGCATGCCGTGACTGACTACAGTCGGAAAAAGAGCACCCCGGACGAGACACTTCAATTTAAAATACAGACATTCTGACTAAGGGACTGTTGGTAACTTTAGCTCGGCTTAGAAGGCAGAGGGTGTCCATCTTTTCTGCTCAGATTCAGCTATCGGAGCATGAAGCTCACTATGCTAATGCTACCGTTACTCTATGGCTCCTTAGGAGTAGAGGAGCCAAATGGCTGACTCACTGCTGCCAACTAGCGGTCAGAGGCTGAACTACAACATAAAAATGAACCGTTGGCAGGGAAGTTGACATTTTAAACCTTAATTAAAAATCGATATAGTATCGGGAAATGAAATATCGATATAAATTGGTGTATCAATATATGCGGTTCTGAAATAAGCATTTTAAAATGTTTTTAAAATATGTCTGGCACTTTGGAGAAAATAGCATAGCTGATGTGTTGAATAAATCTCAACAAAATAAAATTAGATTTAAAAAATCTGTCCAGCTAATTATATACAGAGACAAGTTAAACTTCAATAATGCATAATTTAAGTTGGTTTTTAGTTTGATATCTTCATGTTAATATTGTCGTGCTATACAACAGCATTAATAGCCTATTTATTTTTGATTTAAACAATTTGTCATTAGTCTACATTATTAAATTTAAAATTATAACCAATTAAAACAGAATTGCCTCTTGTCAACAAAATCATAGAGTGTGATTTAAAAATATCTTCAAACTAATGAAATATAAAGTTATTAGTGAAGAAAATCTGTCTAGATAACAGCAGACTGACTGCTCATAAAATATAAGACAGATGAATTTTGTTCGTATCTGAAAAAAATCTTGGAATACGAAAACATTGGTGAATGCCACAAATTCTCCTAAGTCACTCTTACGCACAACTTAAGAACAAATCTGTGTGTACGAACGGTTCTTGCATGTGGCCCATTAAACCTAACTGTAAATTATAAAATGACCACAGCTTTTACATTATGTGATTGATGACTTTTATGTGGATAGTCAATACTTCCACAAATTGTACTTTTTCCCCCTCCAGATTCGAATTTATAAATGACTTGTTGCC
>NW_013953376.1:148952-155633 GCF_001266775.1 Austrofundulus limnaeus
CATTTCCTTCTCCCCAGTCTTCCTCCAGACTCTGGATCCTTGATTTCTGAATSACCTGCAAAATTTGCTTTCATCCAATAAAAGTACTTTGGACCACTGAGCAATAGTCCAGTGCTGCTTCTCTGTAGCCCAGGTCAGGCGCATCTGCTGCTGTTTCTGGTTCAAAAGTGGCTTGAACTGGGGAATGAGGCACCTGTAGCCCATGTCCTGCACACGCCTGTGCACGGTGGCTCTGGAAGTTTGTACTCCAGACTCAGTCCACTGCTTCTGAAGGTCCCCCAAGGTCTGGAACCGGCCCTTCTCCACAATCTTCCTCAGGGTCCGGTCACCTCTTCTCATTGTGCAGCGTTTTCTGCCACACTTTTTSCTTCCCACAGACTTCCCACTGAGGTGCCTTGATACAGCACTCTGGGAACAGCCTATTGGTTCAGAAATGTCTTTCTGTGTCTTACCCTCTTGCTTGAGGGTGTGAATGATGGCCTTCTGGACAGCAGTCAGGTCAGCAGTCTGACCCATGATTGTGGTTTTGAGTAATGAACCAGACTGGGAGTTTTTAAAAGCCTCAGGAATCTTTTGCAGGTGTTTAGAGTTAATTTGTTGATTCAGATGATTAAGTTAATAAGTCGTTTAGAGAACCTTTTCATGATATGCTAATTTTTTGAGGTAGGAATTTTTGATTTTTCTTTACTTTTTTGCGGAAATCATCAAAATTAAAACAAAAGGCTTGAAGTACTTAAGTTGCTGTGCAATGAATCTAAAATATATGAAAGTTTAATGTTTATCAGTACATTACAGAAAATAATGAACGTTATTACAATATGCTAATTTTTTGAGAAGGACCTGTAGTGATGAGTAGAGTAGTCAGATATTGGAGGCTGCCATGGTTACAGCTTACTGGATAAAATTTGAGATAGTTTCTTAATGTGACAGAAAAATATCCACACAAACATGGGTGATTAAAACACAAGTAACATTTATTTATTTTTTGCATTTATAGATTGTCCACATGACCAGACAGAAGCTGCTGGCAGCAGTGCCACAAAGGAGGACGCCAGAATGTCTGCAGTGACACGTGAAGACGTGACTGAGACGTGTCCTGGCTCGCCACACAGCTGCAGCTCGTCACAAGAGGAGCACAAGTCTCAGTCAGATTGCAACAAGAACTTGGGTAATGGAAGTCGAATGTTTGAAGTTTCTGTGGAAGTTGGGATGCAGAGAAAAGAAAAGAATCTAGGCATCAACACAGTGCAAGACATAAACTCCAATAACACTGAAGATCAACATGTCTGTTCAACTTTAAGAGATCCACAGTATGAAGACATATCAGACTATGAGGACAAGCCCAAACCTCCAAGTTCAGAGTTGTATGAAGATGGAAGTGACGATGAAGACCAGAGCGTCCAGAAGTCTGCTGAATTAGCAGATCCCACCACTGGGAACTCCAGGACTGGGCTTGATGAGGTTCAGATAAAGAACCAGATTCCAGAGACAGAAACTGGCTACTTTCGCTCGCCTTTACTTCAGACTGAGGGGGATGGACATGAGACAAACATTTCCTGTTCTGTTTTCGAAGATAAACAGGAGTTGGACAATTGGGATGATGATGATGACGATGATGATGATGATGATGATGACGAGGAGGACAACATCTTGGCTGTCTTGGATTTATCTATTTTTAATCTCAACTTTGAAAAAGAAGATGATGGGGAATGTGGAGATCAAACAAGCTCGAGCTTCAGAAATGCAAGACTCAGCACCGCTCCAAACCCTGTACCAGCCTCTGCCTTTTCACAGATGGAGGTTTTTGACACACCTGCCCAACAAGAAGAAGCTGTGAAGTGTGGCCAGGTTTCTTTTGTGGTGCCATCAACCTCCAGCAATCACCATCGAACGTCCAGCATCTTTGCGAGCGGAGAGGAGTTGTGCTCAGATGCTGACGATAGCTGTGAAAGTGATGAGAGTTCAGATTATTCGTCCGAGTCAGAAAGCAACTGTTTGACTGTATCCAACCAGGTAGTCAGGAACCAATCATCTTCTTCACTAATCAGTGTTCGCTCTGATTCTGAAAGGAGTCAGGGTGATCTGTCGAAGAATTTCCAAAAGAATTCCAACGAAGACGCGATAGTTTGCATCGATTCTGATGATGAAAGTGATGACGATTGTGCAAACGAGACAAAAAGTACTAAAAGTTCCCAAAACTCTGAGAACAGTGGGACCTGCCCAGCTAAAGCAGAGCCTTTGAAAAGTCAGGGTGCAAATGTTGCAGTGGCTCCACAGGGGCACACCGAGACCACAAATCTCTGTCGGGGGACAGCAAAGGGTTTGTGTGCTAAAAACAAACAAACAAATTCAGATGATGATGTAATAATAATTTTGTCTGACTCCGACGATGACATCATAGATCTCGACATTGAAGCCATGGCCCCTTCGTTGATCTCAGGGAACTCTGAGCTTTGGCTTAAAGAGCACACCGTTGACAAAGAAACCCTCCAAGGTCTAAAGCAGTCTTCAGCAGAATCGTCTGAGCGCAGACCTGAATCCAGCTGGGATAAACCCGGGACCAGCAGACTCATCCCACCTGGAGAAAGCAGTTTCCATGAGCCCACCAGAAAAACGAAACATCTTACAAGAAAGAGAATGCCATCATCAGAAACAGAGGAGGTGGATGTTGATGATGACCTAAATAATGCAGTAAATGTTCTTCGTACCAAGAAAAAGAGAGCGAAGCTGGCAGAGGCAAGTGGCTCTTTGGATCCAGTGATCCCCCGCATGCTTGTTCAGGTGTCTCCTCACTCTGGTGAACAGATCCAGCTTGTACTTGAATCTGCAGCTCAGAGTCGTGAGACAGATCTGTCTTCTTCCAACTCCTCCTCAGTTGGTAGTCACAGTGACTCCTTCAGGAATCAGTCACGATATTCCATCAGAGATGAAATGGGGAGATTTTCCTCCCAATTGAAGTGTCCAAAAAAAGTCCACAACACACCAGGGTCCAAAGTGGATCAATCGTCATTTGAGCCTAAGATAACCAAGAGACTTGCAACTTTGCTTGCAGGACACCCGCCTGCCAGCAGGCACTCGTCATCACGCCCTGCCTTCCCTCTGAAAAGCGGCTCATCGTTCTCAGCGACCACACAGTCCGTGGACCAAACAAACCACGCCAGGAGGAAGGTGTTCAGTGACTGGCATAAGAACCATGTCCCGCTCAGAAGAGAGCAGAAAGCCAGAGGGCCAAATTACCTCAGGCAATCTCTGTAAAGTATTACTTTATTGGTTAACATTTTTATATGTATGTATATACAGAACAGTATGAAGGGCGTTCAAAATATACAGAATAAAAAACATTGTGTAACATTTTAAAGGGATCCCCGATTAGTTGTAACAGACTTTATTTGATAAACATATATTTTAACTGTAAAATAAAGACTGTACAAATACTGTAGGCTGTTTAGTTTTGTAAATTTTTTAAAATATATTTTAACACAGACGGAGCCATTTTATTTACACGCAAAGCATTCTGGGTAAATGTTGACATCAACTAGGTCATCGGTGCGAGGCTGCTAGCGAGCTATATCCACCCTGAAGGTTAATCTGTGACAATATCTGATGATCGACTCTTTTAAATGAAACCAGAGAGCGTTGACAGAGAGGAGAAGGTAGAAATGACTCAGTCTGKAACTGAAAATATGGATGGAGGACAACAGAGCTGCTTCATGGAAGAAGAACCTCAGCTTAGCCTGTTAGCCTTTGTGCTAGCACCAACGCTATATTGTCTTGTATGTATTAGCTCGGCGCTAGCGCGACAAACAAGCTAAACTGAGGTCTTCCATCCATATTTTCAGTTGCAGCTGAGTCATTTTTGCGTTCCCCTCTGTCATGTGGATGGAGGACCTCAGCGACGAGAGGAGAATGTGTAGCGCTGAGCTAATACATATATACATGGTGATAGTGTCGGGGCTAATGCTAAAGCTAACAGGCTAAGCTGAGGTTCTTCTTCCATGAAGCAACTCTGTTGTCCTCCATCCATATTTTCAGTTCCAGGCTGAGTCATTTCTACCTTCTCCTCTCTGTCAACGCTCTCTGGTTTCATTTAAAAGAGTCTATCATCAGATATTGTCCAAGATTAACCTTCAGGGTGGATATAGCTCGCTAGCAGCCTCGTGCTGATGACCTAGTTGATGTCATCAATTTCCCAGAATGCTTTGCRTGTAAATAAAATGGCCCCGTCCGTGTAATATATTTTTAAACTTTCAGTTAAAAATGATAAAAACTGAACATCCTACAGTATTTTTACAGTCTTTATTTTACAGTTAAATCTTATGTTTATCATATAAAGTCTAATGTTACAACTAATAGGGGATCCCTTTAAGTGAATAAATGTGGTGGACTGAGGGATGATCGGGAATTTGTAGTTTTGTGTTTTGTTTAAAACCTTACAGCAATAGGGAGAACTGATAACTCTGTTTTTCTTTTTTTTTTTTTTTTCTTTTTTTACCTTTTTTTTTGGGGGGGGGGACTGAGTAAGATAATAATCAGTTCAAGCTGAAACTGACCTCATCATCTGCTCTGAATTCAAATCTGTTTCTGTTACCCTTGTGATTAAACCTGGCTTCAATAAGTCTTCCTCTGATGCTTTGTGGTTTTTACACAAATAATTTTAGTTAGTACTCTTCCACCTCTTAGCATCTCTTGTGTATTAATTGAACATTTATACCCTCAATGTCAGATTTAAAGATGCTGTTGTGTAATTTTGTGTATTAAAACTAAACTGTTAAATAAAATGGTTTCAAAGTTCTTAATGCTGTCTACATTCTTGTACCAGATTTTTCTTTTGAAATACAATTTTTTTTTTAATATTTCAAATCCATTCATAAAACATTACTGCTTGTCCTGTAGTTTTCTGTCACAAAACAGGATACGTTTTACACATTGGTTTTACTAAAAAAACATCAGGAAAAGCTGCGAGTAGACTGTAGCGTTGCTGCAGTTCAGAAATGTTTGTAATCAGTTTTATTTTTTCACAAATAGAGCCGTGATGGACGATCAGCTGAAGAGGCTCCATCTATCTCTGGAGCGCTTTCCTCTGTAAAAATAAATAAATGAAAATTCAGAAGTTTCTGTAAGAATTTAAAAATTGGATCATTTTCTGTCCCTAAAGCTTTCTGTGAAACAGCTGGCATTTGACTGACATTAAACATTTAAATGTTAAAATAATGTCAGTTTAAGGAAAAACAGTCAAAACCAGTGGTGGGCAGCACTAAATATTTGCACTAACCCTAAAGCACTAACTCAAATATTTAGGTCCCCTAATTCTAAAGCACTAACGCACTAAAAAAATTAGCAAAAGCTAATTGTAAAGCACTAATATAATCCAGTTGACACAAACATTCTTCAGAGTCAACATGAGACAATATTTAATATGTGCAGAATATTTTCACTTAGTGCCCTTGGTGGGCCAAATGGGAGTCACCTGCAGGCCACATTTGGTCCGCGGGCCTTGAGTTTGACACGTGACCTTGTAGATAAATGACACGTATATGAACAAAATGTATGACCGCTTTCACCCTCACCTGTGAACTAGAGATGCACGATTCATCGGCATTAAAATCAGTATCAGTATGTAAAACGGCYGATATTAACATYCGATATTGATTTCCCACTTTTTAGCTTTGTGTTTGTTTTTGGGGTGGAGATGATTGGCTGAGTGGTATCTGTTTGATCATGATAGTGATAGTGACGCTGTGCAGCCAGGAATAACTGAAGTAGAGCCATGCCAGAGGTCTGGTTATTTATTTACGGTATCCAAAAAAAGACCCAAGTGTGTTTGTGTGTATATGTATAATATAATTTGTGTGTTGTGTAATATCAGTAAATATCGRTTATCGGCCGTAACACCAACAATTATATCGGATATCGATATTGGCTGAAATTTTCATATCGGTGCATCCCTACTGTGAACAATAATGTTGATCGATAACATTTAAAGACCTCAGTTAGTGCTTTTAAATTTAGCCCATAAATTTAGCAAGAGCTAATCCACTAAATAATTTTAAAAATAGCAAAAGCCCTAAAGCACTAATCAAGAAATTAGTTCCCCTATTAGTGCTTTAGGGGAACTGTGCCCACCGCTGGTCAAAACGATGTTGAACACCCAACAGCTGAAATGGTGTTGACTCATCATGGACTCAGCTTTGAAATATCAACCAGCTGTGAGTTGTATGTCTAATCAACGTTATTTTTCACAAACTAAACCATTTTGCTTTAATATGTCATTTGAAAAACATCCTTGTTCCAACATCCAATCAATGCTGATTAATTAACCATTGAAAACGTGTTGACACATGAATAATGGTGCAATGCTGAAAGCTCAACTCTGAATCTGATGTTTGAGTTCATGTCCACTCAGATATCAAAATATGTTAATTCAATGTTGAATTATGGTAAAAGATTTTTTGGGTCAATGATTGATGGTGAATCAACCATCAAACAATCATCCAATTGTTGCCAAATAACGTTGAAAAGATGTTATTGAATCAACATCTGATGGTTGTGTAGGATAACCATTGAATTTTGTTTTGATTTCGCAAATCTGATCAACCTTGAACGAGTAACATCCTTTCTACATCATATTTCTCAACATAGGTGAATTTGCCAACATTAAATTAATACTGATTTCAGTATGCA
>NW_013953376.1:156633-165343 GCF_001266775.1 Austrofundulus limnaeus
CTCATAATTATGACTTAGCTATCTCATAATTATGAGATACTATCTCATAATTATAATTAAGAGCTAATATCTCATAATTATGAGATGAGATAGCTAAGTCATAATTATGAGATACAGGTTTTATTTATTTTTTAATCAGGTTGGCAGAAATGGGCTTCCACAGAAATGTATTACTTTGATCACTGTTAACTTCAGTATTGATGTGCTGAACCATAAAGCTGCACAGCAAACATTTTTTTATTAATCAATGTATAAAATTATAAAATAGTTTAATGAATATAATTTAGCGCACTTTTGTAATTAAGTATGGAAACAACATCAGGTTGCTTTTACTGTATGAGAAGATTAAGTACATCAGTTGGAAAAACTGTAAACTTGGTTCCGATGCAAAACAAAGATTGTACAATCAAATATTTTCTTTCTGGTGTTTTGCACCGTGTTTCAGGATGCTGATCTGCAAACGGTCTTGTGCTTTAGTTGAGTATTTATTCAGTATTTTGTTCTGTTTTGTGTATTTCTGGTTAGTCCGTTCAGTTTCAGCATTTTTTTCTGCCACACCTGCGCCTGATCCTGCACAGGTGTCAGTGGTTTCAGTTCATTAGWTTGACTTTATATTCCAGGTGTGTGCTATGGTTCAATGATCTGGCATTATTTTGTCTTCTGTCAGCAGTAGCTCTGCTCTGCAAGAGGTTTTGGGTTTTTTGATGTTTGCTGCCAYGACAGTACTTTGTTTTGTTACTAATTCTTTTGTTTTAGATTACAACTGCTCRTCTCTGTCTGCACCCTGGCTCTGACCTTAAAGCACAATCCACCAAACGTGACACAAACGTATTAATGTACCAATGTCAAGATGTTTGCTGTGCAGCTATACAGTTCAGCACATCAATACTGAAACTAAAACAGTGATCAAAGTAATACATTTGTGTCAAACTGTGTTAAAAGGCTGGATTTTTAACATTTAAAATCCACTATATACTTTTAAAATTTCCACAAAGGTTACTGTCAGGTTTAAACACCAAACATTAATGTAACTGAACTGCAAGGAAAGACACAACAGAGTCAATAAAGTTTTACTTGCAAGGAGAGTGTCCGGAGACTGCTTCAGTTAACAATCTCTCTCTACACTCTGAAACAGTTCCGGCTCTCACAGGCTTTTTATTCAGTTTTAGGAATGCCCTGGTTACATAGTGCTTCAACCGCTCAAGGGTGGGATAAAAATCGGTTGAAACAGGTTTGACATATTTTCACTGAATCATCACATTCTTTTCCCAAGAGATAAAGACAACTCATGGTCGTGCTGACCATGAGTTGCAGCGCTTGGAAAACAACTTCTCCTTCTCAGTGTTTCAATAGAAAATGTCACGGCACGCCTTGGTTTCGGTCGAACTGCAAACATTATGAGAGCTGAGAGCACAAACAAGTTAATAAGACAGATAACAATATAAGATTCGTACAAATATTCTAACATTTACATTTGAAAAATGTATACTAAAATCAGTATTAATTAATTAATGTTGGCAAATTCACCTATGTTGAGAAATATGACAGAACTGACGTTGCTTATTTCAACATGGATCAGATTTGCAAAAATCAAATCAAAATTCAACGGTTATCCAACACAACCACCTGATGTTGATTCAACAGTGACTAAATGTTAAAATGCCAGCTGGGTACAAGCTGAACTTGAAGAAAAAGATTGAAAAACATCTAAAACAAACAAACTGGTTTTCATGTAGAAATGACATCTAATCGTGGTCTTATCAACCTCTCCTGAGGTAGATTTCTGCAGAGTATTAACGCTCCCAACATCTACAGGCTCCTTTAGAAAAGGACACACCCTGTCTGACACTGTCCTCGTGCAGCTCAGGATCCTGCTACAGAGCAGGGTTGATTCATGGAGTAAGTTGACTCAGGATAACGGCTGTCTGGTTTTCTGAATCTGAAAACCCAGGATATGCACAGTTACCCCAGAACATACTGATTTTCAATTATCCTGCTTTCTGAAACGGGGCTCTGGTGGTTGACTGGAGTCCTGTTTGGGTTTGTCGTCTGCTTTCAGGAAAGCCCARTCAGGATAACCACACTACTCCAGGGCCTGTCTTATGTGTGTCTTCTCTTTCTCCCTGGCTTCTGTTTGTAGGGACACTGTTTGCTCTGTGGTACAGAGGTCTGATGACTCCTAACTTGTGTTCCAGTGGGTGATGGGAGTCAAAATGCAAATACTGGTCTGTGTGGGTGGGCTTGAGATACACGTCAGTTTCCAACTGTCCTCCATCAGACACTGAGACATCACAATCTAGGAACGCCAACCTGCCWTTTTTTTTTTTTACCTCATGTGAATTTTATGCATTTATCCACAGAGTTGATGTGATCAATGAAATGTTGGACTTCATGTGCTTTAATTTTAACCCAGGTGTCGTYAACATATCTGAACCAATGACTTGGTGTGTGTGTTCAAAAGAATGGGCCAGCACAGACGAGCTACATCATCAGGTCAGGACTCTGCAGTTTCCACTCATCTACAGGCCGGCGGTCACTTTTTCAGGGATGATTTTCTTATCCTTGATACAGGAACGTTGGTTTGAGAGAGGAGTAAAAGAAGCCATTTTTGTGAAGAAAAACCGTCCACCATTAAACAGAGGTGGACTTCGTGTCCAGTTGTCCTCCTACAATGCTGTTATTGCAAGTCTGACTCAGCCCCCTGTGAGCAAAAGGTGTGAATCAGGGCCCCAAACGATAGTCAGGAGCATATGACCCTCTGTGAACAATAGACAATCAACACTAATGATCTATTGTTAGGCGATGGCCCTCTTTTGCATGTGACCAACCTGTCTGTCCATCATGTGGAGGCAGTGCTTATAAGGCTGAGTTCACCTGAAACTCCTCAGACTGAAGAAGTCTCTTGGAGGAGAGATGAAACGCTTAGAACCTGTCCAGAAGACCTTTTTGATTAAGTTTTGCTCAGCAATATTTGTTAAACCCAAATAGGAAAAGAGAAATAGTTTATTACAGAAGATGAAACCTTTTTTTTTTTTCGCTGCAAGACTGACTTTACAGCTTTGAGCCAAGCCTGCACAGAAGGTTGTATATAGTATAACCCTGACCCTGGTGTTATCAAGGTGTTTTAGGGTCTGATTAAACATTTTAAGCTGAGGCAACTTGATATTTAATTTTCACCTGCAATTCTATAAATATTTTTATAACCTGGCCACAATATTTCAAAATCCCAACAAACTATTCATTAAATAGTTAAACTTTGGACAGACGTTTTGCTCATGTAGAAAAAAATCCTGTCCAAATTACTTTTGTTGTGCATAAATGAGGTAATCCTTGATTCTTGCATTGTTGCACCATTAAGTCAATGTATTTTACTTCCTTTAACTAGTTATTCCCCAAATTATTTTTATTTGTGCTGTTGATTTTCATTGTTGTAATAACATTTAGAAAGATACATTCAGTTTTCTTCTCAGTTGAACAAAAATTTATGGTAAAGACATTCACCGTAATTAGAGATTTCCATTGTTGCATTGAGTTCTACTCATAAAAAGTTGAACAAATTACTCAGCTTATCAGTTATTGATTTTTATAGAGTCCGAAACACCAAGTGTGATAAATAACCCTCTTCCTCCCTACATGTATGTTGTTTTATGAAGGGCAGAAAAAAATACCAACCTATTCAAGCACAGGAAAGACACAGGAAGCTCAAACTTCACTGCTCATCTTTTATTTAAGCACAAGGAACCACTTCCATTGCTCAAACGTTTTAGTGTTAGTTTGGTCTGAAGTGTACCACACCATTCCCACCACCAAAAAATGCCACTGTCTGGACATTCAGCAGATCAGTCCTGGTAAAGCAGGAAACCTGAGAAGGTGCTGTACTTCCAGGTGCTGCCATAGATGGCACCACGATGCAGCCGGAGCCACACATGGTCTCCCTGGAACAGGGGCAGGATGGCATGATTGCTGGCGGTCTCGTGATCTGGGGCTCCATCGTTGGCATATGCAGACACCATCACCTCCTCGTTGCACATTAGGTTAACATAGAGAGGAATGCTAACGGCAAGCTTCAAAATGTGGAAGATAAAGACATATGTCCCGTTGACCGGACAAGTAAAGCGGCCAATGTGKGCGTCGTACATCTCGCCAAGGTTGCTGTGGAGCTGGTCAAACACTATCGGCTGGTCCAGGTTGCCGGGAGCGAAGTTGGCAGTGCGAGAGGCCGTAAAGGCCACTCGTAGAGGCTGGGGAAGCTGATAGAGGTGCATGGGAAGTAAGGCAGCAGGGTTGTGGCTGCGTGGAGTCAGTGGAACCTCCACAGTAGAAACAGACAAGGAATCTCCATGACCAGAGTCCACAATGGTAAAGGTTCCCTCTCGGTCCGGGCTGCTCACTTGAGACGAGTCGCTCCAGGCAGCTGCAGAGCAAAGAAACGGTCCAAGTTAACGTTCCTCATCTAAACAAATCTTCACAGAAGGAACAGCTCACCATATTTACAAGATTTGTATGAGTATAAATGAGTGGTGCTGTTTGAAGTGTAAAAATGACAAACTTTAAGGTTTTATGTAACCTTTATAATCTCTGCACCATTTTTTTTGGGAAAGTATAACAAAATAACTCAAGTTAGACACTAAGTCCTAAGAACCATCTTTCAAGGAAAACTTGTTCCAATTAAGAAAAAAAATTACTGCAAAGAAATGGTTTTAATTGACAGCCATGGTTTTCTTTCCAGTTGAGCTCCAAAATTAAATTGAGCCTCTAACCGGTGAGGTTAATTTTAGGGTATATGGTCATGTATAGGATATAAAGTCTAACAAAAAAAGAAAGGAAGTCAATGGAAGGTCCTCACAGGGTTCAAGGACAAATGCATGTGTGTGTATATATATATATATATATATACACATATTTAGAGACTTTAATTTAACCAGGTAGGTCTCCCTTAAAATTAGATTTTTAATTTAGAACTTAAAAATCTCATTTTAAGATCTCCTTTAAAGTACAGACTTTAAGGGAGACCTTAAAATTCCCCTTAAAAAAGGAGATTTGAAGGTCTAAAAAATTATTATAAGTTTTATATCATGATATATATCGTTACCGCCACCCATCATAATGTACATTATATCGTGATATGAATTGTTTGTCATCGCACATTCCTAAAAGTGATGAAACATCAAAAGGGACAATTGTTTCATCCCTCTCTATGATGACATCCCTCACCTTGACCACAAAGTCCATGGTGTTCTGTATGTGATGTTCTGAGCTGAGGTGTTGTGGATCTTGACAGTCTGAGGTCTGTTGGTCAGGAAGTCCAGGACCCAATTCCCCAGTATGGGACTTAGTCCAAGAGAGGAGAGCTTCTGTACCAGGGTCCGAGGGRTGATGATGTTGAAGGTTGAAGAGAAATCCAGAAAGAGCAGACTGATGTAAGTTTCTGYTCTCCAGGTGGGTGAGGRCAGTATGGACCACCGAGGAGATGGYGTCAGCAGTGGAGCRGTTCCTCTTGTAGGCGTACTGATGAGATGCCAATGGAGTCCTTGATTGTGGGTCATCACTATCCTCTCAAAGCACAACATAACCACTGATGTTAAGGCTATAGGTTGGTAGTCATTCAGGCACATCACTGTGGAGCACTTGGGGGCGGGGACAATAGTGGTGGTCTGTAAGCAGGTGCCTGTGACAGTGAAGTGTTGAAGATGTCCGCCAACACCTCAGACACTGATGAGCACAGTCCTTCGGTAGGTACCCTGAGATATTGTYGGGGCCTGMGGCCTTAYRGGGGTTGATTCCCTGAAGGGTCTTCCTCAYGTCTCCTGTGGTCACACAGAGGGGYGTGTCACCAGGTGGTTGTGTTGGGGTCCTCAAAGTGGGCATAGAACTTATTGAGTGCACTTGGCAATGAGGGGTCCCTTGAGCATTTTGCACCTCTAATGTAGTCCATGATGCACTTAATGCCATTCCACATGTGCCGCGGGTCTTTGGTGGAAAGTGACTTATTTTCTGGGCGTATGTGGCTTTGGCCCTCGGAGTGCAGATGCCTCACCTGTCCTGTCCCTAGCTTTCAGCAGAGCTCTCACCTCAGCACTCAGCCAGGGTTTCTGGTTCGGATAACAGGTTACTGTTCTGGTGGTGGTGACATCATCAGCACACTGAGATGAAGCAGAAAACGAAGGAGGTGTATTCCTCCAGGTCCACCTTTCTCTCATRTGTAGCTGCCTCTCTGAAGACCTGCCAATCTGCACTGAAAACAGTCCTGGGCCACACAGTGACTACTTTTTTGGTTGGCCTAATCCGTCTCATCAGCAGTTAAGCTGGCGCCAGCAGAATGGAGATGTGGTCGGAGAGGCCAAGATGGGGGCGAGGAAGAGCTCTGTATGCACCGCAAAACACGCAGTCCAGAGCGTCATCTCCCCTCGTGGGTAAGGTGACAAGCTGGTAAAAACTTGTCAGAGTGTCTGTCAGTTTCACGTGATTAAAGTCCCCTGCAACCACTTAAAAAGGCCTCCGGGTGCTTTATCTGCAGCAAGCTAATGGTGTCAGTACTACTTAGTGTAGTGTCGTTACGGTTCCAAGCCACTTCCATTAGGCCAGATTCTTGGAACCAGCCCCTTTTTAGTACCTACTTCATTGTGGTTCCAAGTGGTCCCAGTCGACACCAAAATGCGACATCAGAACACTGTTCGTCACTGATTGGCTAGGTGGTGGAGTCACTGGTTTCGTCTGAGCTGCCTTTACAACAATYTGAGGTGCCATTTTTTCCAATTGTTAACAGTCGTGTTTCCATCTAATTTTAATTGAAATTTTTTGCAATTTTTTTTATTTCAGAACTTATTCAGCAAATGTGTTTCCATCTCTCATTTTGTGCATTAACTCTTCTTCGAAAAACCCATAAACCACCTCCACCAACCGCCCAAAACACACCCACTGGAACCGGACTAGAACGTCAATGGAAAAGCACCTGAACTGACCCGTTCCGACACTGACTGTACAGACACTACACTAARAGGCACTAGTGGAAAAGGGGCAATAAGCCCCTGTGATGCTTTGTTAGCATTAGCAACTAGCAAGATGTAAACCATGATATCAAACCGCAGTAAGCTCCCGTGGCAGATAGAACGACCAACATTTCACTGTCATTGTTTCACTTTTTCAATTCAGAACTGGAGAATCAAGCGGAACATCATCAAGTACAGAATAAAAGTCAAATTTTAATAGTTTTGTTACTTTTAGTTTTGTTTCAGTTTAAGATACGATATGATTAGATAGACCTTTGTCACTGTACAGAGCACAATGAAATTACAGTTCAGTTTAATTTATTGTTTTAAGATTTTTTTTTTAACAAAAGTCCACCCCCATTCTCACAATCCCAACCCCCCCTTGCAACTTTGTTAATTTTGAGTATTATTGTGGAATTATTACTGCAAAACAAATTGGAAATCCAATCCAGAAAGCTGTGTACCCATTTCTTTTACTTTACATAGTTACTATAAAATAAGTATTCCAGCTTCGGGTATGGGTAGATGTGGGTCTGTTTTCTAGTTTAATAATTACACAGGACTGTTTTTACAAGACAACCTTGACCCACAGGATAAAGAAAAGTCAACTTTGTGCATTAAAAAAAGCTAAATAAATGCACTTTTCTAATGAAATATAATGCAACTGATAGATCAATAGACTATAAACAATTATCAGAGGCAGAAGATTGTCATTTAGCAAGTTAATCTCCTTTAATGTGTGATAGGCATGCAAAATCTGAACTCACCACTAATACCATGCTTGCAGAACTGACACCCTCTGTGACTGATGCCAACAGACCACAGACTGATCCATCTCATGCAAATGCAACTGGAGAGGATATAACTTCTTATATTGTTTAGAGTGTGGGCTTACCTTACACACAGCCCTACTGGCCAGGAAAGGTAAAATAAAACAGATTTTTTTTCCCCCCACAAGAATAACTAGGATTTCGAAAAGGCCTGGTCACCTGCAATGCCACCTGTAATGCTTAAGCCTCACCCTCCTGTAGGGTAACACACTGAACCGCTTCACTGCCCCTAACACACTCATCACTGTGGGATTGAGGAGAGGTAAGACTAAAATTGAATGTGTAGAATTAAAAAAAAAATAAAATAAAAAGTGAGGTTCAAAAAAAGAATGTGGGTTTTTTCCAAGTTAAAATGTGCAAAAAGTTTAGATTTCACCAGCCAGCAGTAAATTTAGTGTTACTTACACACTTTTGTTGCAGAACACCTGGCAGTACAAGTCTGTCACTTTATAAATTTTTAAAAATCACTGTTTTAAAAAGTGATAAAAATGTATAACTGGTAGTTTTAAATGATTACTTATTTTAGAAAAGGTATAAAGATATTTAAGGGTCACTATGCCTAATTTATCACATTAACACAGATCTGTTTTTATGAAACATTTTCTGACAGTATACATAAGATTGACATAAACTGAAAATGTCACGTTCAATGATTTATGAATTAATGACAGTTTTCACCTTTTTTTGGATCACTTTCTTTAAAATGCAGGTTAATATTGATAGTCAATTATACTCACGCCATTAACGTCAATATCGTTTTAATAAAACTATACAAAGATTATTACATAAAGCTGCATTTTAGGAACAAATTTCTGTGTGCAAACATTTTAATTTATACTTGCCACAAGAGTTATGTCTCCCTCCTCCTCGTCTGTGTTGGTATCCTGACTC
>NW_013953376.1:166343-167842 GCF_001266775.1 Austrofundulus limnaeus
GGATAACAGCAGACTGACTGCTCATAAAATATACGGCAGGTCTGGACCACTCGTGAATTTTGTTCGTATCTGAAAAAAATCTTAGAAAACGAAAACATTGGTGAATGACACAAATTCTCCTAAATCACTCGTACGCACAACTTAAGAACAAATCTGTGCGTACAAACGGTTCTTGCATGAGGCCCATTGACCGAGCAAAGCATGTCTTCACTGAAGGCTGGTTAATACTACGATCCAGACACCAGTAGGTGTTAAACATTAAAGTTTGGACAGGTGGTTCAACATGAATTTGAGTCACAACTGTAAGTTTGTCACCATCTTATGTAATTGATGTATTATTTTGGACAATATGGCTAAAATTTATATAATGATACACTGGCTGGCCAAGAAACAAAAGGTCGCCACCAAAGATACAGGTCACACTAATATTTTGTTGGACCACCTTTAGCTTTGATTACAGCACACATTCACTGTGGCATTGTTTGGATAAGCTTCCTAGACCTGACCAAGCGCAGCAACCCCAGATCACAGCACTGCCCACACAGACTTGTGGATCCTCCAATACGATGGGTCCCCACTATCCTTCAGTTTTTAATAACGCGTTGGACAGTTCTTAACCTAATTTTACACACTTTCTCCGGCAAAAACAGAGTAATGTAGTATATGCTGTTATACATTGGGGAAACAAAACAGCCACTGTTCAAAAGAATGAGCCAGCACAGACAAGCTACTTCATCGGGTCAGGATTCTGCAGTTTACACTCATCTACAGGCCAGCGGTCACTATTTCAGGGATGATGATGTTCTCATCCTTGATGAAAACCGTCCACCATTAAACAAAGGTGGAGGCCTGCATGTCCAGTTGTCCTCCTACAATGCTGTTATTGCAAGTATGACTCAGACCCCTGTGAGCAAAAGGTGTGAATCAGGGCCTCAATGATACCAACACAAAGAGGGCCAAAACCAAAAACAAGGGGACGTTGAGTCCCGCCTGCATTCACTACATACACATGACACGACACCTAAGAACCACAGCATCCAAACCAATAAGTCAAGTGATGGGGCACATGACCCTCCATGAACAATAGAGCTAATCAAGCCTATTGTTAAGCGATGGCCCTCTTTGCATGTGACTAACCTGTTTGTCCATGTGGAGGCAGTGCTTATAAGGCTGACTTCATCTGAAACTCATCAGACTGAAGAAGTCTCTTGGACGAGAGATAAAACGTTTCACTAAAGAACCCATCCAGAGGACCTACTAATTTTTTTCTTTTTGAAGTCTCCTTAAATGTTTTCTCTGCTTGATGCCAATGATTTGACCCTTCTCAAACAGACTGACATCTTTTCCATGACCACAGGATGTGCCTTTCCACATGGTTGTTTAAGAAATGAGAAGCGCCAGTTGGGGTTAAATAACTTGTTTCCAGCTGAAAGATAATCACCCATGCAGTAATTATCCAATAGGAGGCTCCTACCTAATTGCTTAGTTAAATCTAGGTG
>NW_013953377.1:0-2495 GCF_001266775.1 Austrofundulus limnaeus
TTTACTTGTGGTTCCTGGAGTTTCTAAAAGTAGAATGGGAGGCAGAGCTTTCAGTTATCAAGCTCCTCTCTTGTGGAAKCAARTTCCAGTTTCTGTCCGTGAGGCTGACATCAGCTGAGGTAGTTTGATGACTGAATCAAGATTCCTTCAGATAAAAAAGGGACATAAGGGTCTATTAAGACCAGATGACAATGGGCATAAGTTGGCAGGAGGGTTAGGGGGGTTATGACCCCCACCATAATTTGATCCAGTCATTATAAGCCCCCAACCCCACAATAAAATTACATAATTTGCTCTAACACTAAAATAAACTGGTTATGTAACTCTCTTGTTGTAACTTTAACCTGATTTCAAAATTTACGATGCCATATATGTACATTTAAGCTTAACTGATGAAAATGACTTTTACTCTGCTTTTGTCACATTATGGATGTAGTTCATGAATCATGTTGTAATTTTTCCTAGCCWAATTGTACCAGGTAAATACTGCACATACTCTTGGAAATTTGAGAAGGTATATRGTATTATACATCCTTAAAAAGGAAAATATTTGTTAATTTTGGAAAAAATGGGATAAAAAAGTCGGCCTTTTCTTAATTGATGAACTGATGTGAAACAGAAAAGATGCAGAGTAAATAGAAAGAAAACAGGAAAGTCAAGAAAATCACAGTAAAGGCATTACAATATAAATATTTTAACCCCTAAATATCCTGAATCGGTGTACACAAGTAAATGATTCAATAAATAAATAAATAAACAGGCAGAGCCCCCCAATGGTAGACCTAAAGTCACACCCTTGCAGATGACACTGTAACTCACATCGTAGATGACTCTTTGGACAAGATCATACTCGCCCTCCAGAGACGAGTCCAGAAGCAGGGCCAGAGGACTGAACTGGACCCTCATACRGTGGTCATTCCGGTCTATGCCAGTTTTACGGAGAATTGAACGTTTGCCCTGTGAACCGTAGCAGGACAGAAGAAKATGCTAAATAAGAATTTTTTATTATTATTTAAGTGCACTGAATCATACACTTCAAACTAAAGGCTTTTCAATGTTACTCACAGGTGGCACTGAGACCTGTCCTGTGATCTCTGGGGGTTGTAAACTGAGGGTCTCATCCCCCTGCTTTATCTCACCAGTACTGGGGTAGGGTGGAGGTGGATAGGGTGGGAACTCCTCTAGAAAGTGGTCCTGGTGAGCTACAGTAGATTCCTGTTTCTCTTCCTTTTCCTCCAGTGGAGGAGGCAGGGAGCAGCTGGGATCAGTTATAGGCACTCGCGGGGGGAGTGGAGGTGGAGGTTTGCTGCCATTGGGGCTTTCAGATGATTGCTGCGTTAAGCCGTTTTTGGAAAATGCATCTGTCCCACCTGATCCATCCTCAGGGACATGTGTCCCTGCTGCACTGACAGCCTCCATGGGGATGGTTTCCATTGCAGCCAGCGTGGTCTTTTGGTAGAGCAGTTTCAGGATGTTGGGTCCAGACGGGCCTTCGGGCTCTGTGATAGAGCTGCGTTTCTTCAGAGGTCGAGGAACAGGGTGCAGCCGGCGGCGAACAGCATCAAGCTCAGCATCATTGGGGTTCTTGTGCGGGTTGGACAGGAAGGGGAGGAGCTTGGTGGGGCTTAGAGGCCGAGGGTTTGCACGTTCTGTCGTGTCACCTCCAACACTTTCTCCTGTACTTGGCACACTGTTTTCAGCTTCGTTTTTGTCAGACCCACAAAATCCAAAACTCATGGCGTTGTTGTCTGAAACAGCAGTTTGCTGCCCCCCACTGGTTGGGACTGGTTTCCCATAAACTGGAAAAAGAAAAAATAAATTAAATCTAACTTGGTTGAGGCTGATACAGAAATGTAGCCAAGTAGGGGTCTCTGCAGAACYTGTTGTCCTGTGGGCYGAGACGGCCCAAATTGCCATTGGCCGAGGTCTTAATGTGGGCGGAGATGGCCCTAATCGTGATTGGCGGAGGTCTTGATGTGGGCGGAGATGACCCAAGACGTGATTGGTCAGATTGACTGTGGGGTTTGAGGCTGGAGGCAGCGGGGAGCAATGGCGGGGAGTAGCTTGGTCGAGTCGGGCAGAAAGTAACATTTTTTTGATTAATTTTAGTCATAACTTGAGAAAGGAAAGTGCTATCTACACGAAATTTGAACGTCATACATGTGAAAGGATGTGTAACAATATGGCTCAGTCAAAGCATCCCTAACCAGCCTGTAAAAAAAATATTGATTTTTAGCTATCTTTTTACAGGCTGTTAGGGATGTTTTAACCAAGCCATATTGTTACACGTTGTGACGCTCCTGCTCCTGCTATGAGTTAATTGTCAGTCGCAGGTGCGTCCTGTTACCTGATTACCTTCCAGGTCTGTTGGAGGCGGAGTCAGAGCGGTCTTAAGCAGCCAGCAGTGCAGGTGTGAGGAGAAACAGGCAGAAGCAGGCAGAAGCACGCCGAGGCACGGTTGTGGAGCAGAGTCAGCAGCTGAAGCGCAGCAGCTT